>NC_088218.1:4154088-4224549 GCF_036934945.1 Oncorhynchus masou masou | reverse complement strand
AGGAGAAGAGGAAGGGAACATCCCAGAGAGGACAGAGGAGAGGAGAAGAGGAAGGGAACATCCCAGAGAGGACAGAGGGAGGAGAAGAGGAAGGGAACATCCAGAGGACAGAGAGGACAGAGGAGAGGAGAAGAGGGAAGGGAACATCCCAGAGAGGACAGAGGAGAGGAGAAGAGGAAGGGAACATCCCAGAGAGGACAGAGGAGAGGAGAAGAGGAAGGAACATCCCACAGAGGACAGAGGAGAGGAGAAGAGGAGAAGGGGAACATCCCAGAGAGGACAGAGGAGAAGAGGAAGGGAACATCCCAGAGAGGACCAGAGAGGGAGGAGAAGAGGAAGGGAACATCCCAGAGAGGACGGAGGAGAGGAGAAGAGGAAGGGAACATCCCAGAGAGGACAGAGGAGAAGAGGAAGGGAACATCCCAGAGAGGACAGAGGAGAGGAGAAGAGGAAGGGAACATCCCACAGAGGACAGAGGAGAAGAGGAAGGGAACATCCCAGAGAGGACAGAGGAGGAAGGAGAGGAGAGAGGAGGAAGGGAACATCCCAGAGAGGACAGAGGAGAGGAGAAGAGGAAGGGAACATCCCAGAGAGGACAGAGGAGAAGAGGAAGGGAACATCCCAGAGAGGACGGAGGAGAAGAGGAAGGGAACATCCCAGAGAGGACGGAGGAGAGGAGAAGAGGAAGGGAACATCCCAGAGAGGACAGAGGAGAAGAGGAAGGGAACATCCCAGAGAGGACAGAGGAGAGGAGAAGAGGAAGGGAACATCCCACAGAGGACAGAGGAGAAGAGGAAGGGAACATCCCAGAGAGGACAGAGGAGAGGAGAAGAGGAAAGGGAACATCCCACAGAGGACAGAGGAGAGGAGAAGAGGAAGGGAACATCCCACAGAGGACAGAGGAGAGGAGAAGAGGAAGGGAACATCCCAGAGAGGACAGAGGAGAGGAGAAGAGGAAGGAGGAGTGGAGAAGAGGAAGGGAACATCCCAGAGAGGACAGAGGAGAGGAGAAGAGGAAGGGAACATCCCAGAGAGGACAGAGGAGAGGAGAAGAGGAAGGGAACATCCCAGAGAGGACAGAGGAGAGGAGAAGAGGAAGGAGGAGAGGAGAAGAGGAAGGGAACATCCCAGAGAGGACAGAGGAGAGGAGAAGAGGAAGGGAACATCCCAGAGAGGACGGAGGAGAGGAGGAAGGGAACATCACAGAGAGGACGGAGGAGATGAGGAAGGGAACATCCCAGAGAGGACAGAGGAGAGGAGAAGAGGAAGGGGACATCTCAGAGAGGACAGATGAGAGTAGGAAGGGAACATTAATAAATAAATGCACCTGCTCTGTTTGATTGTCTCTCTCTGGACGAGGGACAGCAACAAGATGCAGAGTGTTTCTGAACCAATTCCAAACACAACACTGTTCTGGGTGACCAACAACATGAGGCTGCAGGGCAGTTAGGAACTAATAGAAAACTGTTCAACAGAAACTAAAGAGAGGAAACTCACCAACACAGACAGATCCTGCCAGTGTGTAGATAAACGAGGTCCATCCTAGCAGAGATGATAGAAAAACTGTTGTTTTGGCCTGGCATTGATAATGCATTTTGTTACCTCATTAACAAGTTAACTGTCACAGTATACACAACAATCACGACATTCATAAAGCCTCATATTCTAAATGATGTGACTTGGTGGGCGAGTCTGAGCACTTGGTATACCGACGTCTTGCCATGTGAGCTGTGGGCCAGAACACTGAGATGGTCTCATATTTAATCCACCATAGGGCCCTGTAATACGATGACGTGGGAGCCATCCATTCAACACACCAACACTGACCGTGTGCACGCACACACACACACACACACACACACACACACACAGTAATGGACTACTTAACGTCTTACGTATGGTATAATGTGACCATCCAACACAGCACCACTGACTCCATAGCAACCACACAGCACCACCGACTCCAAAGAGAACAGGCAGGGTGACCATGGAAACCAAGCCAGTTGTATAAACTTTAGAAGACTCCCAACCCCTGGAGGACTTCTGTTTGTCACAGACAGTAGATAGCAACTTTCACAAACCAACGTCAGGTACAGTACAGTTCCCACAATGAGAAAGCGTGTGTCATACACACCACACAGCACTTAGCAGAACCTTTCAACTCAAACCCTAGCTAACTTTACTGAAAAGGTCAACAGATTTAGTGCCAGATTGTAGATGAATGGAGCACACAGAACAATATCGCTACAGTAGACCAAGCTCTGGTCCATGGTGTTACATGCAGCTAGAGCTTTCTTCAAGGAGCACGTAACGCCCTGGACCAGAGCCACAGAAGACCCATTCAGTTAGATGGTTCTACCTGAAGGAACTGGCTGTACATGCTTGGCTCCTCCATCCAGCTTGAAGTCCAGATACAGTGTTGGAGTTCTGGTGAAGATTTTTGACTGGACAAAAAAAAAAGGACAAAACATTTATAGTATTTCATTGACCCCCAACATTCCAGGCAGCACCCCTTTAACACCTAGCAACCTGATCTGTTGGTGTTACCCTTCCCACTCCCTCTTTTAACACCTAGCACCCTGATCTGTTGGTGTTACCCTTCCCACTCCTCTTTTAACACCTAGCAACCTGATCTGTTGGTGTTACCCTTCCCACTCCCTCTTTTAACACCTAGCACCCTGATCTGTTGGTGTTACCCTTCCCACTCCCTCTTTTAACACCTAGCACCCTGATCTGTTGGTGTTACCCTTCCCACTCCCTCTTTTAACACCTAGCACCCTGATCTGTTGGTGTTACCCTTCCCACTCCCTCTTTTAACACCTAGCACCCTGATCTGTTGGTGTTACCCCTTCCCACTCCCTCTTTTAACACCTAGCACCCTGATCTGTTGGTGTTACCCTTCCCACTCCCTCTTTTAACACCTAGCACCCTGATCTGTTGGTGTTACCCTTCCCACTCCCTCTTTTAACACCTAGCACCCTGATCTGTTGGTGTTACCCTTCCCACTCCCTCTTTTAACCATAATTTGCAAATAAATTCATTAAAAATCCTACAATGTGATTTTCTGGATTTTTTTCCCTCATTTTGTCTGTCATAGTTGAAGTGTACCTATGATGAAAATTACAGGCCTCTCTCATCTTTTTAAGTGGGAGAACTTGCACAATTGGTGGCTGACTAAATACTTTTTTGCCCCACTGTATACTACATAATATTAGTTTCTTTTAGTATACTGTAAACAAACGGTATCCTTTCAGTTGAGTGTAGTAGCGCTTCGCCTGTCTAACGGAAGTTGATGCTGTTGCTATGTAACTCCTTGCTAGTTTGTTAGCATATATAACATATTAATAGCTAGCCACGACTTCATTAACAATGTCCATTGAGAACGCACCAAGACTATAGCACTTAGCTAAGCTAAGAATGACGTGAATAATCAAGTTAATAAATGTTGGGTAGGTAGTTAGATAGCATATAGTTAATATACTGGACAGTTCAATGTATTAGTAGCCAACTAACATTACATAGCTAGCTAACATACCAGTACATACAAGCAATTGTTGTAATGATATGCGGTTCGTAAGGCTAGCGTAGCTAACAATTTGTAAGCCAGCATAACGTGCAACGTAACTTATTTGAAAAGTCATTACGTTATTACATTGCTCAACAATTCTTTAACGTTTGTCATAATTAGTTAAAGCAATGAATTTGTATCCGCTCTCTTCAGACTTCTGCTGCTCATGTCTCTGTCACTAACAAATACAGGCACGGGTCGTACCTGTCAGGACCCGGTTTCAACCTGGGTCTCCGGAGGAGAAACAGTCACTTAACCAACTGAGCCACGAATAGACAGCAGAACCCAGAAGATGAGGCAGACACAGCAGTACTTAAGACGGTGAAATTTAATAAAGAAAAATCCTAAAATACAAAAAATGGCAAATCCAAAAGGTGGAAGGAAAAACACAAAAAGACCTCAAAAGAAACTCACCAAAAATAAACAAAAACAAAAACAGAATACCACAAGAACTTCACCCGGAATCGACAAGAGCACACAGAACACTAGGCAGGGTGCTAACATACAAACACAGAGCACAGAACTGAGGGAAACAAAGGGTTTAAATACAATCAGGAAAACGAGACACAGGTGCAAATAATAATGGGGATCAAGGAAAAACATAGGGACAAAAAGCACAATGGGGACATCTACTGACCAAAACCCGGAACAACCCTGGCCAAATCCTGACAGAATCCCCCCTAGGAACGGCTCCTGACGTTCCTACCAGCTCTGTCAGGGTGGAGGACCCTGAACTGACGAATGAGGTCAGGGTCCAGGATGTCTTTGGCAGGAACCCAGGAGCGCTCCTCAGGACCGTAGCCTTCCCAGTCCACCAGATACTGCCAGGACCGCTGCACCCGGCGGGGAATCCAGTATCCGGTGGACGGTATAAGCCGGCTGGCCTCCAATGACACGAGGCGGAGGGGGAGGTCTGTCTGCCGGGACAAGGGGAGAAAAAACAACAGGTTTTAACAATGACACATGAAATGTGGGATTAATCTTAAGGGATCTGGGTAAGTGTAGGCGATAAGAAACTGGGTTAACTCTCCTGGCAACCTTGAAGGGACCGATGTATTTTTGGGACAGCTTGCGAGACTCCACCCGTAGAGGTAAGTCTCTTGTGGAAAGCCAGACTCTCTGGCCGGGGCGCAGGGTAGGCCCGGGACGGCGACGTCTGTTGGCTTGTTGTTGATACCTCTGTGAGGAACGCATCAGATTAAGACGGGTCTTCCTCCACATAAGCCGACAGCGTCTGACGAACCTCAAGGCTGAAGGCACTCTGACTTCTGCCTCCTGGTCCGGGAACAATGGAGGAGCATAGCCAAACTGACACTCGTGCGGGGACATACCAGTGGAGGAGGAGCGCAAGGTGTTGTGCGCGTATTCGGCCCAAACAATAAAGGATGACCATGTGGACGGGTTGTCACGAGTCATACATCGGAGGGTGGTTTCCAGCTCTTGATTCATCCTCTCTGTTTGGCCGTTGGACTCCGGATGGTACCCTGAAGATAGACTGGCAGAAGCCCCCATGAGTTGGCAGAAGGCCTTCCAAAACCTTGAGGCGAACTGGGGACCTCTGTCAGAAACCACATCTTGAGGAATGCCGAAGACTCGGAACACATGATTAATTACCAACTCAGCCGTTTCCTTGGCAGAAGGTAACTTAGTCAGAGGGACGAACCTGGCCGCCTTTGAAAACCTGTCGATTATGACTAGGATAGTAGTATTGCCATGGGATGGAGGAAGTCCAGTAATAAAGTCCAATGAGATATGGGACCAGGGTCTGTGGGGAACAGGTAAAGGATGAAGGAGTCCTTGAGGGCGGAGGTGAGAAGATTTGCCCTGGCAGCACACGGGGCAGGCATTGACGAAAGTGGCAACGTCTTCTCTTATGGTAGGCCACCAGAACTTACGCTGGATGAACTCCAAGGTGCGACCTACGCCCGGATGACAGGTGAGGCGAGAGGAGTGCCCCCACAGAAGGACCTGAGTCCTCACTGCCTTGGGGACAAACAACCGATTGGCAGGGCCTCCTTTAGGGTCCGGTTCGCTAGCTTGAGCACGTCTCACGGTATCCTCAACTTGCCACGAGATCGGAGCCACAATCTTAGCAGCAGGAAGGACAGGCATGTCCGTGTCATCTCGAATGGCAGGAGCGTAGACTCGGGACAGGGCATCCGGTTTGAGATTCTTCGACCCGGGCCGATAGGTGAGGATAAACTGGAATCGATTGAAGAAAAGAGACCATCTAGCTTGTCTAGAGTTCAATCGCTTCGCCTGCTGGATATACTCCAGATTTTTGTGGTCCGTAAGCACTTGAAACGGGTGAGAAGCCCCGAGCCAGTGTCTCCATTCCTTCAATGCCATCTTAACCGCTAGGAGTTCACGATCCCCACATCGTAGTTTCTCTCAGTCGGGTAAGCCGGTGTGAGAAGA
Source organism: Oncorhynchus masou masou (assembly GCF_036934945.1). NCBI lineage: Eukaryota > Metazoa > Chordata > Actinopteri > Salmoniformes > Salmonidae > Oncorhynchus > Oncorhynchus masou. Next base: position 4,218,563 of record NC_088218.1, on the reverse strand, counting down.
AAGCGCACGGATGAAGCTTCTTGTCTTCACCCCTCTGAGACAGGACAGCTCCAACACCAACCTCTGATGCGTCTACCTCCACCACAAATGGTTCATCCGTAGTCGGTAGTATCAGGATGGGAGCAGAGAGGACGCGCTGCTTGAGTCCTTGGAAGGCCGTCTCAGCTTCTCTTCCCCACACAAACCTTGCATTGCCACCTTTGGTTAAAGCTGAGAGAGGAGCTGCCACCAAACTGAAGTTCTTGATGAACTTGCGGTAAAAGTTTGTGAAGCCCAGGAAACGCTGAACATCCTTAACGGATTTGGGGGTGGGCCAATCCGCTACCGCCCTACCTTCCTAGGGTCCATTTGGACTCGACCGGGTTCCACTACAAATCCCAGGAATTGTACTCGGGATGAATGGAATTCACATTTTTCCGGCTTAACGTACAGATGGCTGTCCAGGAGGCGTTTGAGTACTTGTCTGACATGCTTAGTGTGTTCTTGAAGGGAGCTCGAAAAGATGAGGATGTCATCCAAGTAAACGAACACAAATATGTTAAGCATATCCCTAAGCACATCGTTTATGAGCGCTTGGAACACCGCTGGGGCGTTGGTCAGGCCGAAGGGCATCACCAAGTATTCATAGTGACCAGTAGGCGTGTTGAAAGCGGTCTTCCACTCGTCACCAGGTCTGATCCGCACAAGATGGTATGCGTTCCGCAGGTCAAGCTTAGTGAAAACAACTGCTTCCTGGAGCAGCTCGAAGGCTGTGGCCATAAGGGGTAGCGGGTAACGGTTACGGACGGTTATGTCATTGAGTCCCCGGTAGTCGATGCAAGGACGTAATCCACCATCTTTCTTGGCCACAAAGAAAAACCCTGCTCCCGCCGGGGGAGGTGGATGGACGCATGAGGCCTGCTTCCAGAGAGTCCTTGATGTAGGTATCCATAGCAGCTCGTTCGGGTGGAGATAGGGAAAAGATCCGACCCCTGGGGGGCAAGTGCCCGGAAACAGGTCGATGGGGCAATCGTAAGATCTATGGGGTGGTAGCATGGTGGCCCTCTGTTTGCTAAACACCAGTTTGAGGTCATGGTAACACTCGGGAACTCGGGTCAGGTCGATGGATTCTAAAGACTCGGGAGTAGAACTCGGGGAATTCTGGAAAATACAAGTAGCTTGGCACGTAGGACCCCACTGCTTGATAGTGCCCACAGACCAGTCGATGTGAGGGTTATGGCTGTGAAGCCAGGGGTATCCAAGGACGAGAGGGAACTCGGAACAGGAGATCAAATGAAAGTTCATCAATTCCTGGTGTTGTGAAACTGAAAGTCTCAAGGAGGTAGTGACATGAGTGACAAGTCCAGATCCCAAAGGGCTTCCATCCAATGTAGTAACCCTCATGGGTTCACCCAGAGGTTCAGAGGGAACGCCATTCTCCTTCGCCCAGACACCATCCATGAAGTTACCTGCGGCTCCAGAGTCTACCAAGGCTTGAAGGTGAAGCTTGTGGTTGTCCCAGGAGAGGGTGACTGGAATGAGCAGACGGGAGTTGGACGGATGGGAGGAGGTTATGTTTCCCGTTACAGTTCCCCCGGTCTGTACGGGACAGAGCGTTTCCCTGGAGCCCGGGACACGTGGAACGGAAATGGCCCGGTTTGCCACAATATAGACAGCGTCGCTCCCTCATCCGGCGGTCTCTCTCAGCCTGGGAGATGCGTCCAATCTGCATGGGTTCCGGTGGAGCCAGCGATGATAAAGGTGGGGACTCGGAGCTGGGACTGATAGGGGCTAGAGGTCTACGGTTGAGTTCTCTCTCTCTCAGACGCTGGTCAATGCGTGAGGCCAACTTGATCAGGGACTCGAGATTGTCCGGTGGTTCCCGAGTGGCCAGTTCATCTTGGATAGTGTCGGAAAGGCCCTTCAGAAAGCACACCGTGAGCGCCTCGTGTTCCAGCCACTCGCTGCTGCCACCGTGCGGAACTGGATGGCATAGTCCGTCACGCTGCGCCAACCTTGATGGAGAGTCAGGAGCTGTTTGGCTGAGTCAGAACCACTGCTTGGGCCTTGAAACACTGTTTGAATTCCTCAGCAAAGGCAGAGTAGCTGGCACAGCAGGAACTATGGGCATCCCACACAGCAGTAGCCCAGGCCAGGGCTTTTTCCGACAGCAGGGTAATGATATATGCGATCTTAGACCGGTCGGTGGGAAACGACGAGGGTTGCAGCTCAAAGGAGAGAGAACATTGAGTGAGAAAGCCTTTACAAGCACTTGGATCACCTGAGAACCGTTGGGGAGGTGGAAGACGAGGTTCAGCCAGGGGGTTAACTGCCATGGGTACGTGAACCTGAGGTACTGGGACGGAACTGTTGCCGGGGTAAGTCGAGCAGATATTTGCTTAATGGAAGTCAGCATCTCCGACAGAAGATGAGAATGTCTAGCCATTAAGGCCTCTTGCTGAACCAGGACGGCTTCGTGGCGTTGGACAGTCTCCTGGTGGTGGGACAGCGTGGCAAAAAGGTCCTGGGAACTGGCTGCCTCTGGGTTCATTTTTGGCTCTGTGTTTCTGTCAGGACCCGGTTTCGAACCTGGGTCTCCGGAGTGAGAAACAGTCACTTAACCAACTGAGCCACGAATAGACAGCAGAACCCAGAAGATGAGGCAGACACAGCAGTACTTAAGACGGTGAAATTTAATAAAGAAAAAATCCTAAAATACAAAAAATGGCAAATCCAAAAGGTGGAAGGAAAAACACAAAAAGACCTCAAAAGAAACTCACCAAAAATAAACAAAAACAAAAACAGAATACCACAAGAACTTCACCCGGAATCGACAAGAGCACACAGAACACTAGGGCAGGGTGCTAACATACAAACACAGAGCACAGAACTGAGGGAAACAAAGGGTTTAAATACAATCAGGGAAAACGAGACACAGGTGCAAATAATAATGGGGATCAAGGGAAAACATAGGGACAAAAAGCACAATGGGGACATCTACTGACCAAAACCCGGAACAACCCTGGCCAAATCCTGACAGTACCTCAACAAGTCACTCGAAAGGCAAGGCACTCTGGAAAACAAGGCTTCCACACTAAGCAGTGTGTTCATTTAAAACTGAGAGTGTGGACCAGTATAGACACTGGACCCGTGTTACATGTAACACTCTCAGTGTTTATTTAACACTGAAGAATATGCTGTGACGGTATCAGTGAACACCATAACAGTGTCACTTTAACACTGAGTTAGTGTAACGTTTTAATGCCACTGGTGTTGGAAAGAATCAGTGTTAAAAGGGAAACACTTTGAAAAGCGTAAATTCAACACTTTCTGGTGGTTCTCATATAAACACGTAAAAAGTGTGAAATTGAACAACCACAGTGTGTTTTACCAATCAAATTTTGCTGTGCAGCCCAGTCCCACCCAGCCCCAGCTCAGTCCACCCCCAGCCCAGTCCCACCCCTAGCCCAGTCCCACCCCCAGCTCAGTCCCACCCAGTCCCCCCCAGCTCAGTCCCACCCACCCCCAGCTCAGTCCCACCCACCCCCAGCTCAGTCCCACCCCCAGCTCAGTCCCACCCCCAGCCCAGTCCCACCCCCAGCCCAGTCCCACCAGCCTCAACACATTTACACACAGATAACTGCCAAAATGAAGGAAACACAAATGAGGAATACAAAATATATTGAAAGCAGGGGCTTCCACACAGGTGTGGTTCCTGAGTTAATTAAGGAATTAACATCTCATCATGCTTAGGGTCATGTATAATGTGTGTGTGTGTCTTAGTCACCAGATCTCAACCCAATTGAACACTTACGGGAGATTCTGGACCAACGCCTGAGACAGCGTTTTCCACCACCATCAACAAAACACAAAATGGAAAAATGGTGTCGCATCCCTCAGCTTGTAGAATCTACGCCACGGTGCATTGAAGCTGTTCTGGCAGCTCGTGGTGCCCAATGACATATTAAAACACTTTATTTTGGTGTTTCTTTTATTTTGACAGTTACCTGTCCATTACCCCGTTGGACATCGTTGGCCTCTCTGCCTGTCTGTAGTGTCTCCCCCTGCCCTGTAGTAACCAGAGGCAACCTGTTTCCCAGCTTCAACACATTTACATCTGAAACATGACAAACCTTATGGACGTCATTAGAAACTCTGTCTGTCTCCTCTCCTGCCCTAGAGTAACCCCGCCAGGCAATACGGTCCCAGCGATGCCCCGCCCCTTTCCCAGCTTCAACACATTTGCATGTAAAATGACAAACCTTATAGACTGACTGTCTGTCTGTCTCCTCTCCTGCCCTAGAGTAACCCCAAACCCAACCGGCCCCGGTCAAATTTACATCTGAAACATGACAAACCTTATAGACTGTCTGTCTGTCTCCTCTCCTGCCCTAGAGTAACCCCAAACCCAACCGGCCCCGGTCAAATTTACATCTGAAACATGACAAACCTTATAGACTGTCTGTCTGTCTCCTCTCCTGCCCTAGAGTAACCCCAAACCCAACCGGCCTCGGTCAAATTTACATCTGAAACATGACAAACCTTATAGACTGTCTGTCTGTCTGTCTCCTCTCCTGCCCTAGAGTAACCCCAAACCCAACCGGCCTCGGTCAAATTTACATCTGAAACATGACAAACCTTATAGACTGTCTGTCTGTCTCCTCTCCTGCCCTAGAGTAACCCCAAACCCAACCCGGTCAAATTTACATCTGAAACATGACAAACCTTATAGACTGTCTGTCTGTCTGTCTCCTCTCCTGCCCTAGAGTAACCCCAAACCCAACCGGCCCCGGTCAAATTTACATCTGAAACATGACAAACCTTATAGACTGTCTGTCTGTCTGTCTCCTCTCCTGCCCTAGAGTAACCCCAAACCCAACGGCCCCGGTCAAATTTACATCTGAAACATGACAAACCTTATAGACTGTGTCAGTCTCCTCTCCTGCCCTAGAGTAACCCCAAACCCAACCGGCCCCGGTCAAATTTACATCTGAAACATGACAAACCTTATAGACTGTCTGTCTGTCTGTCTGTCTCCTCTCCTGCCCTAGAGTAACCCCAAACCCAACCGGCCCCGGTCAAATTTACATCTGAAACATGACAAACCTTATAGACTGTCTGTCTGTCTCCTCTCCTGCCCTAGAGTAACCCCAAACCCAACCGGCCCCGGTCAAATTTACATCTGAAACATGACAAACCTTATAGACTGTCTGTCTGTCTCCTCTCCTGCCCTAGAGTAACCCCAAACCCAACCGGCCCCGGTCAAATTTACATCTGAAACATGACAAACCTTATAGACTGTCTGTCTGTCTGTCTCCTCTCCTGCCCTAGAGTAACCCCAAACCCAACCGGCCCCGGTCAAATTTACATCTGAAACATGACAAACCTTATAGACTGTCTGTCTGTCTGTCTGTCTCCTCTCCTGCCCTAGAGTAACCCCAAACCCAACCGGCCCCGGTCAAATTTACATCTAAAACATGACAAACCTTATAGACTGTCTGTCTGTCTGTCTCCTCTCCTGCCCTAGAGTAACCCCAAACCCAACCGGCCCCGGTCAAATTTACATCTAAAACATGACAAACCTTATAGACTGTCTGTCTGTCTCCTCTCCTGCCCTAGAGTAACCCCAAACCCAACCGGCCCCGGTCAAATTTACATCTAAAACATGACAAACCTTATAGACTGTCTGTCTGTCTCCTCTCCTGCCCTAGAGTAACCCCAAACCCAACCGGCCCCGGTCAAATTTACATCTAAAACATGACAAACCTTATAGACTGTCTGTCTGTCTCCTCTCCTGCCCTAGAGTAACCCCAAACCCAACCGGCCCCGGTCAAATTTACATCTGAAACATGACAAACCTTATAGACTGTCTGTCTGTCTGTCTCCTCTCCTGCCCTAGAGTAACCCCAAACCCAACCGGCCCCGGTCAAATTTACATCTGAAACATGACAAACCTTATAGACTGTCTGTCTGTCAGTCTCCTCTCCTGCCCTAGAGTAACCCCAAACCCTGTCAAATTTACATCTGAAACATGACAAACCTTATAGACTGTGTCTGTCTCTCTCCTGCCCTAGAGTAACCCCAAACCCAACCGGCCCCGGTCAAATTTACATCTGAAACATGACAAACCTTATAGACTGTCTGACTGTCTGTCTGTCAGTCTCCTCTCCTGCCCTAGAGTAACCCCAAACCCAACCGGCCCCGGTCAAATTTACATCTAAAACATGACAAACCCACTTCCCCAGAAACCTGCTACTCATTTCCTGTCTCGTCTAACTCAGCAGACCAGACAGACAGAGAAAATAAGGAGGAGAAGGGGGGGGGGTGAGAAAGAGGATGGATACTCGTGAAGATGTAATTGCCTGCAAACGTCACATGATGAAGCTGAATGTCTTGTGGTTGGTTGGCATTTCTGGCGAGGCATATCTGGGCCCGAGGCTTTCAACATCTCAGTCATTGTATTGTATACAGTTTTCTGGCTTTGATATGGGCAAGACCCCAGCACATCATGTCAACAGCCGACATTAAGTATTCATTCTGTATAATACAGTGATAAAGGAACAATGATGATGACAATGATGGAGATGATAAACTCCCCCCCCTTTTCATCCACTGTGGTTTTGGACCTGTGATTACAAATGCGTTACATTGTAGGGTGAGAACTATATAAATCTATTTTTAGTCGGTTAAGTTTATACATATTCTTATGACTGTTTGTTATGACTTCCACGTGACATCAACCAGTGTTTCTCCTAAATGCTTTTAGCAGCGGCGCACTGCCGTTGCTAATTCGTGGACGCCACCGAAAAACGTATATATAAAAATAAGAAATCATTTTACCATCCCGTGGTGCAACACTGGTTGATGTCATGTGGAAGTCAGAACAAACATCCATAAGAACTTGTATAAACTTAAATAACTAAAACCCAGATAAAATATGTGGAAAATATAATAGAGCAGTATATATATTTAATGATTACCTTTGAGAACTAACAATCCCCCAAAATAAAAAATAAACAGTCGGGATGAATCCAAAATGTAAAAAATATCATGTCATGGGGCCCCACATTGATTTTGTTGTACTGTTTGAGTCATTCAGATAGCATAAGAACAAGGCATAAGCCACGGCTAAATGTGTAGAATTGAAGGAATTTAGCTTTAAAATCTTCTCTCAGCCCTATGGCACATTTTTTTGAATGGCATGAAATTAGCTTTAAAAAAAACAGTACAATGTTCTCTCTGCCCCGCGGCAAAATGTATAGAATTGCCGGAAATGTGCTTTAAAACAGCAGCAGTTTGTCTCTGCGGCCAAGAAGAGGGCCTCTAAAACCGCACAACTGGCCACACCCACTACCACCATCCGGGTTATGGTTAGTATGGTGCTCCTCACCTGTACACCCAGGGTTATGGTTAGTATGGTGCTCCTCACCTGTACACCCAGGGTTATGGTTAGTATGGTGCTCCTCACCTGTACACCCAGAGTTATGGTTCGTATGGTGCTCCTCACCTGTACACCCAGGGTTATGGTTAGTATGGTGCTCCTGACCTGTACCCCCAGGGTTATGGTTAGTATGGTGCGTTAGTATGGTGCTCCTCACCTGTACCCCCAGGGTTATGGTTAGTATGGTGAGTTAGTATGGTGCTCCTCACCTGTATACGAAGGGTTATGGTTAGTATGGTGTTCCTCACCTGTACACCCAGGGTTATGGTTAGTATGGTGCTCCTCACCTGTACACCCAGGGTTATGGTTAGTATGGTGCTCCTCACCTGTACACCCAGAGTTATGGTTCGTATGGTGCTCCTCACCTGTACACCCAGGGTTATGGTTAGTATGGTGCTCCTGACCTGTACCCCCAGGGTTATGGTTAGTATGGTGCGTTAGTATGGTGCTCCTCACCTGTACCCCCAGGGTTATGGTTAGTATGGTGAGTTAGTATGGTGCTCCTCACCTGTATACGAAGGGTTATGGTTAGTATGGTGTTCCTCACCTGTACACCCAGGGTTATGGTTAGTATGGTGCTCCTGACCTGTACCCCCAGGGTTATGGTTAGTATGGTGCGTTAGTATGGTGCTCCTCACCTGTACACTCAGGGTTATGGTTAGTATGGTGCGTTAGTATGGTGCTCCTCACCTGTACACCCAGGGTTATGGTTAGTATGGTGCTCCTGACCTGTACCCCCAGGGTTATGGTTAGTATGGTGCTCCTCACCTGTACACCCAGGGTTATGGTTAGTATGGTGTTCCTCACCTGTACCCCCAGGGTTATGGTTAGTATGGTGCTCCTGGCCTGTACCCCCAGGGTTATGGTTAGTATGGTGCTCCTGGCCTGTACACCCAGGGTTATGGTTAGTATGGTGCTCCTCACCTGTACACCCAGGGTTATGGTTAGTATGGTGCTCCTCACCTGTACACCCAGGGTTATGGTTAGTATGGTGCTCCTCACCTGTACACCCAGGGTTATGGTTAGTATGGTGTTCCTCACCTGTACCCCCAGGGTTATGGTTAGTATGGTGCTCCTCACCTGTACACCCAGGGTTATGGTTAGTATGGTGCTCCTCACCTGTACCCTCAGGGTTATGGTTAGTATGGTGCTCCTCACCTGTACCCCCAGGGTTATGGTTAGTATGGTGCTCCTGGCCTGTACACCCAGGGTTATGGTTAGTATGGTGCTCCTGGCCTGTACCCCAGGGTTATGGTTAGTATGGTGCTCCTCACCTGTACCCCCAGGGTTATGGTTAGTATGGTGCTCCTCACCTGTACCCCCAGAGTTATGGTTCGTATGGTGCTCCTCACCTGTACACCCAGGGTTATGGTTAGTATGGTGCTCCTCACCTGTACACCCAGGGTTATGGTTAGTATGGTGCTCCTGACCTGTACCCCCAGGGTTATGGTTAGTATGGTGCTCCTCACCTGTACCCCAGGGTTATGGTTAGTATGGTGCTCCTGACCTGTACCCCCAGGGTTATGGTTAGTATGGTGCTCCTGACCTGTACCCCCAGGGTTATGGTTAGTATGGTGCTCCTCACCTGTACACCCAGGGTTATGGCTAGTATGGTGCTCCTCACCTGTACCCCCAGGGTTATGGTTAGTATGGTGCTCCTCACCTGTACACCCAGGGTTATGGTTAGTATGGTGCTCCTTACCTGTACCCCCAGGGTTATGGCTAGTATGGTGCTCCTCACCTGTACCCCCAGGGTTATGGTTAGTATGGTGCTCCTGACCTGTACCCCAGGGTTATGGTTAGTATGGTGCTCCTGACCTGTACCCCCAGGGTTATGGTTAGTATGGTGCTCCTCACCTGTACACCCAGGGTTATGGCTAGTATGGTGCTCCTCACCTGTACCCCCAGGGTTATGGTTAGTATGGTGCTCCTCACCTGTACACCCAGGGTTATGGTTAGTATGGTGCTCCTTACCTGTACCCCAGGGTTATGGCTAGTATGGTGCTCCTCACCTGTACCCCCAGGGTTATGGTTAGTATGGTGCGTTAGTATGGTGCTCCTCACCTGTACACCCAGGGTTATGGTTAGTATGGTGCTCCTTACCTGTACCCCCAGGGCCTGTCCAGAGATAACGGCCACAGTGACCCCCTCCCTGCTGGGCTTGGGGACCTGGCTGTCCTTCAGCTCCTGGTACTGGGGCTCCACCATCTTGTCCTCCCTCCTCAGGTTGACCCACAGCTGCAGGCCCTGGACGGGCTCCTCAGACACGGGCATCTCTGCATGGACCACCCCTCGGCCTGCCGTCATCCACTTATGAAGAGACACAGAGACGGACACAGAAACACACACACACAGATACAGAGAGGCATAGACACACACACAGATACAGAGAGGCATAGACACACACACACAGATACAGAGAGGCATAGACACACACACACACACACACACACACACACACACACACACACACACACAGATACAGAGGCATAGACACACACACAGATACAGAGAGGCATAGACACACACACACAGATACAGAGAGGCATATATACACACACACACACACACACACACAGAAACACACACACAGATACAGAGGCATAAACACACACACAGATACAGAGAGGCATAGACACACACACACACACACACACACACACACACACACTAACCATATAAAGGAGTATTGTACAGTATAATATACATGAAATCAATGTTGTCTGATATGACTTCCATAATAAATCACCCATGTGGACTTAATACTGGAACTAACTGGTTTCCAGGAGGAATTTAACTTCACATTTACACCTTTCCTTCCCCACTGCTGTGATATGTACCTAGTGGATGTCTATCTTCCCCAGTGTACCTAGTGGATGTCTATCTTCCCCACTGTACCTAGTGGATGTCTATCTTCCCCACTGTACCTAGTGGATGTCTATCTTCCCCAGTGTGCCTAGTGGATGTCTATCTTCCCCACTGTACCTAGTGGATGTCTATCTTCCCCACTGCTGTGATATGTACCTAGTGGATGTCTATCTTCCCCACTGCTGTGATATGTACCTAGTGGATGTCTATCTTCCCCACTGCTGTGATATGTACCTAGTGGATGTCTATCTTCCCCACTGCTGTGATATGTACCTAGTGGATGTCTATCTTCCCCAGTGCTGTGATATGTACCTAGTGGATGTCTATCTTCCCCACTGCTGTGATATGTACCTTGTGGATGTCTATCTTCCCCACTGCTGTGATATGTACCTAGTGGATGTCTATCTTCCCCACTGCTGTGATATGTACCTAGTGGATGTCTATCTTCCCCAGTGCTGTGATATGTACCTAGTGGATGTCTATCTTCCCCACTGTACCTAGTGGATGTCTATCTTCCCCACTGCTGTGATATATACCTAGTGGATGTCTATCTTCCCCACTGTACCTAGTGGATGTCTATCTTCCCCACTGCTGTGATATGTACCTAGTGGATGTCTATCTTCCCCAGTGTTGTGATATGTACCTAGTGGATGTCTATCTTCCCACTGTACCTAGTGGATGTCTATCTTCCCCAGTGCTGTGATATGTACCTAGTGGATGTCTATCTTCCCCACTGTACCTAGTGGATGTCTATCTTCCCCACTGTACCTAGTGGATGTCTATCTTCCCCACTGTACCTAGTGGATGTCTATCTTCCCCAGAGCTGTGATATGTACCTAGTGGATTTCTATCTTCCCCAGTGCTGTGATATGTACCTAGTGGATGTCTATCTTCCCCAGAGCTGTGATATGTACCTAGTGGATGTCCATTGTTCGTCTCAAAGCTCCGCTAACATTAAAATAACACACTGGAAGGTTGTGTTCAAAATGGCTGCTACTACTTTTGGTCCAGGGGCCAAGCTGTGCACTAAATAGGGTCTAGAGCCCTCAAACTCAACGTTGGACCTCGAAGCCATTTCCACTGCGTGTTCTCATTGTCCCCTCTAATCAGGGCCTGATTTAGTCCTGGGACACCAGGTGGGTGCAATTCATTATCAGGTAGAACAGAAAACCAGCAGGCTCCGGACCTCGTAGGGTCAGAGTTGAGTACCCTTGGTCTAGAGAATAAGGGCTCAGGGAATAGGGTTTTTAGCCAAAAGTAGTGCACTATATAGGGAATAGGGGTTTTAGCCAAAAGTAGTGCACTATATAGGGAATAGGGGTTTGAGCCAAAAGTAGTGCACTATATAGGGAATAGGGGTTTTAGCCAAAAGCAGTGCACTATATAGGGAATAGGGGTTTTAGCCAAAAGTAGTGCACTATATAGGGAATAGGGGTTTCAGCCAAAAGTAGTGCACTATATAGGGAATAGGGATTTTAGCCAAAAGTAGTGCACTATATAGGGAATAGGGATTTTAGCCAAAAGTAGTGCACTATATAGGGAATAGGGGTTTTAGCCAAAAGTAGTGCACTATATAGGGAATAGGGGTTTTAGCCCAAAAGTAGTGCACTATATAGGGAATAGGGGTTTGAGCCAAAAGTAGTGCACTATATAGGGAATAGGGGTTTTAGCCAAAAGTAGTGCACTATATAGGGAATAGGGGTTTCAGCCAAAAGTAGTGCACTATATAGGAATAGGGGTTTTAGCCAAAAGTAGTGCACTATATAGGGAATAGGGGTTTTAGCCAAAAGTAGTGCACTATATAGGGAATAGGGGTTTCAGCCAAAAGTAGTGCACTATATAGGGAATAGGGATTTTAGCCAAAAGTAGTGCACTATATAGGGAATAGGGATTTTAGCCAAAAGTAGTGCACTATATAGGGAATAGGGGTTTTAGCCAAAAGTAGTGCACTATATAGGGAATAGGGGTTTTAGCCAAAAGTAGTGCACTATATAGGGAATAGGGGTTTTAGCCAAAAGTAGTGCACTATATAGGGAATAGGGGTTTTAGCCAAAAGTAGTGCACTATATAGGGAATAGTAGTTTGAGCCAAAAGTAGTGCACTATATAGGGAATAGGGGTTTGAGCCAAAAGTAGTGCACTATATAGGGAATAGGGGTTTTAGCCAAAAGTAGTGCACTATATAGGGAATAGGGGTTTTAGCCAAAAGTAGTGCACTATATAGGGAATAGGGTTTTAGCCAAAAGTAGTGCACTATATAGGGAATAAAGGTTTTAGCCAAAAGTAGTGCACTATATAGGGAATAGGGGTTTTAGCCAAAAGTAGTGCACTATATAGGGAATAGGGGTTTTAGCCAAAAGTAGTGCACTATATAGGGAATAGAGGTTTTAGCCAAAAGTAGTGCACTATATAGGGAATAGGGGTTTGAGCCAAAAGTAGTGCACTATAGGGAATAGGGAGCCATTTCATGCACATGCCCAGAGGGTGATGCAGCGTTGCTGTGGGAAGCTAATTGAGCAATAACACTTAAAACTTTCGTCAGCAGCTTTCCCCTCCTGTTCCACTGTGAGGAAACCCGTCTGCCCTGGGTTAGTAGCTCCAGCCCCCCCCAATGGTGTTTGTCTCTCCCGCTCTCTCTCCCCGTCGCACACACACACACCCGTGTAGTAGTATTTTATTAGGATCCCCGTTAGCTGTTGCACACACACAACAAGTCTCTTGTAGTAGTATCTTGGTATTTTATTAGGATCCCCGTTAGCTGTTGCACACACACACACACAACAAGTCTCTTGTAGTAGTATCTTGGTATTTTATTAGGATCCCCGTTAGCTGTTGCACACACACACACAACAAGTCTCTTGTAGTAGTATCTTGGTATTTTATTAGGATCCCCGTTAGCTGTTGCACACACACACACACACACACACAACACAACACAACAAGTCTCTTGTAGTAGTATCTTGGTATTTTATTAGGATCCCCGTTAGCTGTTGCACACACACACACACACACACACACAAACAAGTCTCTTGTAGTAGTATTTGGTATTTTATTAGGATCCCCGTCAGCTGTTGCACACACACACACACACACACACACACACACAACAAGTCTCTTGTAGTAGTATCACACAACAAGTCTCTTGTAGTAGTATCTTGGTATTTTATTAGGATCCCTGTTAGCTGTTGAGAAAGAAGCAGCTCCTCTTAGTGGGTCCACACAGAACATGACATAATTTAGTGTCATCAACTTGTTCAACAGCCACACCATTCATTACCACATTCAGCTGAGGTCCAGAACGTAGGGAATGATTTGTACCAAATACAATGCTCTTAGTTTTAGAGATGTTCAGGACCAGTTTATTACTGGCCACACATTCCAAAACAGACTGCAACTCTTTAATAAGGGTTTCAGTGACTTCATTAGCTGTGGTTTCTGATGTGTTTATGGTTGAATCATTAGCGTACATAGACACACATGCTTTGTTTAATGCCAGTGGCATTAGTGTATTTAGTGCCTATTAAACCACTTCCTGGTTGATGCTGACTGACTGACCAGGGACAACAGCTTTACGACTGCTGCATGGGGAAAACACAGGAAATGCCCCGAAGGCACGAAGCTTCATTGGTTCTGGTATGGTGAAGAGTAGGAACCTACATACCGTACAGTGAGGTGTTTCTCTACCTGTAAATCCCCTGGTTTCAGTAGTCCAGAGTGGCCACAGAAATCCTCATGAGCTGAAACGCCTTTCAAAACGTAGGTCACCTAAACAAAGACAAAATAGATCCAAATATATTCACAAAGCCATAGATGAGCCATTGCTGATTTTACATAACAGCTTGGGAGGCAAAACAAAACATTAACGGTGCTCTGCAGTTATCCCTCCGCCGAATACCAACCGTGTCTAGAGAAGTGGAAAACAACTTTCTCTAAGTCTTTGCCAATTGAGGTTGAGATTAGAAAAGAGATGAATGAATCTCGGTTGTAAACATGAATGGATTGGGAAGGAAATCACATCATAAAGCTCGTAAGACTGGAAAACATAGTATGGTAAATCATTGATTTCCTATTTTCCTCATGCAAGTCTAACAGATGAAATATGTACAGTGTGTGTGTGTGTGTGTGTGTGTGTGTGTGTGTGTGTGTGTGTGTGTGTGTGTGTGTGTGTGTGTGTGTGTCTGATGTGTGTGTGCAATGCAGTGTCCAGGACAGACAAGGGCCCGTGTTCACTCCGTGTCCATTCCGCTGCCACATGGACTGAGGTCAAAGCGGACAGGAAGTAGACAGCTGTAGAGGTTAGAGGTAAACATCTGTCTCTCAGAGAGGCTTCCAAGCCTCCAGCCAGGAGGGCGAAGCCTCTCTCTGATCTGGCAGCGCACGCGGCTTTGAGCTCTGAGATGTAACAGTGAGCCAACACACCTGCTGCATGGAATGCTGGGCCGTGGGCGCTTCAGCCCCGCCCCGTCAGGTCTGGTCCAGTCCGCGGCCAGATGGACACTAAGCTACACATCTACAGTATCAGCTGGGCCTATGGTCTGATCTGGTCTGGGCCATGATAGAAGCTATGTTAGGTTACACATGTATCTACAGTATCAGCTGGGCCTATGGCCTCATCTGGTCTGGGCTATGGTAGACGCTATGTTAGGTTACACATGTATATACAGTATCAGCTGGGCCTATGGTCTGATCTGGTCTGGGCCATGATAGAAGCTATGTTAGGTTACACATGTATCTACAGTATCAGCTGGGCCTATGGCCTCATCTGGTCTGGGCCATGATAGAAGCTATGTTAGGTTACACATGTATCTACAGTATCAGCTGGGCCTATGGCCTCATCTGGTCTGGGCCATGATAGAAGCTATGTTAGGTTACACATGTATCTACAGTATCAGCTGGGCCTATGGCCTCATCTGGTCTGGGCCAGGATAGACACTATGTTAGGTTACACATGTATCTACAGTATCAAACACAGGCCGAGACTTTTCTATTAAAAACACTTGTTTTGACTCTATAAATTCCCACTGTGGACCATCGCCTTTATGGTTGAGGAAACAGTGATTCACCAACACCACTTCCAAAGCAGAAGTTTAATTTCCTTCCTCCCCTCTGTCTAAATATGTGATATTGGTGGGTTTTCATTCAAACCCCAGTATCCAAAAGCAAGCTAATGCTATGTTTAACGAACCTAGTGAGAAGCTTTCTCTGGACAAGGCTTACACTACAGTTGGCCTGTTAGTGCCATCTGCTGGTCGTTAGCAGGAAGTGCATCAATGATGAATGTGCCTCTCCCTCCCCATCATCTTTAATAATAATGGGTATGTGCCACACCCTCCCTCATCATTAATGGCCTCATCCTCCTTCATCATTAATGTATGTGTGCCACACCCTCCCTCATCATTAATGGTGTACGTGCATCATCCTCCCTCATCAACAGGTTATCTTCAAGTCTCTGCTAGGTAAAGCCCCGCCCTATCTCAGCTCACTGGTCACCATAGCAGCACCCACCCATAGCACATGCTCCAGCAGGTATATCTCACTGGTCACCCCCAAAGCCAATTCCTCCTTTGGTCGCCTTTCCTTCCAGTTCTCTGCTGCCACTGACTGGAACGAACTGCAAAAATCACTGAAGCTGGAGATTCCCATCTCCCTCACTAGCTTTAAGAACCAGCTGTCAGAGCATCTCACAGATCACTGCACCTGTACATAGCCCATCTGTATACAGCCCATCTCATCCCCATACTGTATTTATTTATTTTGCTCCTTTTGCACCCCAGTATCTCTACTTGCACATCTATCTTTTGCACATCTACCATTCCAGTGTTTAATTGCTATATTGTAATTACTTCGCCACCATGGCCTATTTATTTCCTTAACTCCCTTATTTGACCTAATTTGCACTCACTGTATATAGACTTTTTTTCTACTGTATTATTGACTGTATGTTTTAATCATTCCATGTGTAACTCTGTGTTGTTTTATGTGTCGAACTGCTATGCTTTATCTTGGCCAGGTTGTAGTTGCAAATGAGAACTTGTTCTCAACTAGCTTACCTGGTTAAATAAAGGTTAAATGCATTTTTTTTTTAAATCATTAATGGTGTATGTTTCTCATCCTCCCTCTTCATTAATGGTGTACGTGCCTCACCCTCCCTCATCATTAATGGTGTACGTGCCTCACCCTCCCTCATCAGTAATGGTGTACGTGCCTCACCCTCCCTCATCAGTAATGGTGTATGTGCCTCACCCTCCCTCATCAGTAATGGTGTATGTGCCCTCACCCTCCCTCATCATTAATGGTGTATGTGCCTCACCCTCCCTTATCATTAATGGTGTATGTGCCTCACCCTCCCTCATCATTAATGGTGTATGTGCCTCACCCTCCCTCATCATTAATGGTGTATGTGCCTCATCCTCCCTCATCATTAATGGTGTATGTGCCTCATCCTCCCTCATCATTAATGGTGTATGTGCCTCATCCTCCCTCATCATTAATGGTGTATGTGCCTCATCCTCCCTCATCATTAATGGTGTATGTGCCTCACCCTCCCTCATCATTAATGGTGTATGTGCCACACCCTCCCTCTTCATTAATGGTGTATCTGCCACACCCTCCCTTATCATTAATGGTGTATGTGCCTCACCTCCTCATCTCACCCTCCCTCATCATTAATGGTGTATGTGCCTCACCCTCCCTCATCATTGATGGTGTATGTGCCTCATCCTCCCTCATCATTAATGGTGTATGTGCCACACCCTCCCTCATCATTAATGGTGTATGTGCCTCACCCTCCCCATCATTAATGGCCTATATGAACCTCCCTTATCATTAATGGGTTCAGTCAGAACACAACACTGTATCACTCCCTCCCTCCCTCATCATTAATGGTGTATGTGCATCTCACCCTCCCTAGACATCATTAATGGTGTATGTGCCTCACCCTCCCTCACAGTATAGATGCTGCATCGCGTAGCCTAGACCCTCCCTCATCATTAATGGTGTATAGATGCTCATCGAGAGACATCAGTAATGGTGACAGAGACACAGACAGACCCTCATCATTAATGACAGATGACATCAGACAGACAGACATCATTAATGGTGTATAGATGCTGCATCCCTCAGACAGGCCTCATACAGAACCTGTTATTCCACAGACAGACAGTCAGACAGACAACATTGTATCAGACAGAAAGAGAGAGACAGTATAGATGCTGCATCGAGACAGACTAGACAGACACAGACAGACAGACAGACAGACAGACAGACAGACAGACAGACAGTATAGATGCTGCATCGCGCTAGCAGACAGACACAGAAGACAGAGAGAGAGAGAGAGACAGTATAGATGCTGCATCGAGAGACAGACAGACAGACAGACAGACAGACAGACAGACAGACAGAGAAGAGAGAGACAGTATAGATGCTGCATCGTGCTAGCGAGAGTGAGACAGAGAGACAGAGAGACAGACAGACAGAGAGACAAAGACAGAGAGAGAATAGATAACCTACTCACGGTCTCAAAGCCTCTGTGGGGGTGATCAGGAAGCCAGATGGCTTTTTGACTTTGAACTCATCCAACATCAAGAAAGGATCCAGGTTAATCAGCTGAAATACATGGATGGACAAGATATCAGCCTACTATGTCATAATATGTGGTTTAGTTTGGTATTTTAAAAGGATATTATTAAACATGATAAACTAGGCAGATGTAAGACAGACAGCATGACAGTAACTCACCTCCTTTCTTCCTATGCTTCTGCGGACATGGGCTCCCACACCTTCTACCTGCTCCACACTCAACACAGTCTTCACAACTCTTCTTATCCTCATTGTAGAGGATAGGGTTATTTACTAGTAGTACCTTATTTATTATGGTACACCTTGAACAAAAATACTGAAGAGAAAAGGAAAAATAACTGCATTGAATATTTAGCCTAAGCCTTCAAATACCCACCGTCATTGTTCAACGTCAATACAAAACATCACGTCAATAACAAACACCATAACGAGTGTTTTGTTATTAGATGTTACAATATTTCTTATTTTGCTAAGACTTTTATTGGGATAATATGGAGTAAAAATACAACATGACAGATCAATAACAGCATCGGTCTCTAGCTAGGATAAATTAAGTTTAGCGGACTTCTCCGTGGAGTAGAGTTTACTTTGATACACGAAACTCAATGTCACTAACCTTGCAGAAGTTGGATGTGGACTCAACAAGACTAATTTACTCCGAATATCAACTACAATCAGACAAGCACGTAATGTAGGCTGTCAAATCCTCCCTGTGTGATGGCAACAACAGAATTACAAGCCCATCATCTTCCAAGCAGTCATGTTGTTGTCGCGGTTGCCAACACTGTATCTGTTGCGCATGTACGGACATGAAGGGCGTGATTGACCGCAAGGGATTAGTTTGAATAAAAAAAAGAGGGAGGGTTAGTTCATTCTCAGATAAAAAGTGGTGAGGTGCAGTTTATTAGAAAGGGGGGGAGTTTATTCTGAGCTAGGAAGGGGTGAGGTGTAGTTTATTCTCAACTAGGAAGGCAGCTGAATCCATGATCTGTCGCTGCGTAAAACTCCCTTTGACATCAAAACATTATTTGCGCTAAGGTCTTTAATCATAACCACATCAGCCCGTGCATCTGCTGAATGTATTCTTCGGTGTGTGCTGTCTCCACGGTGGTTTGTGACCCTGTCCCTCCGTAACCACTCCGGCGGTGCTGGAATATTATGTCCTTCGCGATGCGCGCGCTTGCAGCCTGTCCTCCTGCCAGATTCAGCGCGTGCGGACCAACCTGTTTGTGACAACAAAGGGAATACAGCTGAGTCACACTGACTGTACAGTATTACATAACCAACTGAGTCTCTATCGACGAGTACCCTACAAAAGAGATTCTCACATAGGTCTACTTTCCAAGCCATATGTTGCCTATATTTCAGAGCCTATATTGCGGCCTTGAAAGACTAAAGAAAATACAAGCGTATAAATATATCAAAAGGCTATCCCTGCTCTGCTGCGTTTTTGCCAACACTCCATTGGGTTATCATTCCACCCCTCCAAAACCCCGAAAAGCTACTTCTTTTTTTAATCCATTACCATTTTTTCATTACGTGTGTCTGTCAATGCATTGACAAATTCCCAGCAATATATGAATGAATGAAATATTCTCCCTCTGACATTCCATTCTATTATTTCTACAAAATATTTTCATTGTGCGATTAGCAAAAAATACCAATATACCTGAAGTGCTGTGTACTGTCCCATCAGGTACAGAGGACATCCTGGAGCCCACTGCAAGCTCTCAGATATACAAGGCCAGCCATCCAGGACCTGAAGTTGAGATATGTTGTAATTAGACTTGGATCAAATGCAGGTGACTGTAGTATAGTGGTATAACATAGTATAGTAGTATAATAGTAGTACAATAGCCATCTATAGTATAGTAGTAGCCCATAGTAGTATAGTAGCTGCCTTTAGTAGTATAGTAGTAGCCCATAGTAGTAAAGTAGTAGCCCATAGTAGTATAGTAGCAGCCTATAGTATAGTAGTATAGTAGCCGCCTATAGTAATATAGTAGTATAGTATTAGCCCACAGCAGTATAGTAGCAGCCTATATTATTATAGTATAGTAGGAGCCAATAGTATTATAGTAGAAGCCTATAGTATAGTAGTAGCATATAGTATTATACTATAGTAGTAGCCTATAGTATAGTACCACAGTATAGGTGTAACATATAGTATAGTAGTATAGTATAGTAGTAGCCTATGGTAGTATAGTATAGTTGTATAGTAGTAGTCTATAGTAGTATAGTATAGTTGTATAGTAGTAGTCTATAGTAGTATAGTATAGTTGTATAGTAGTATGGTAGTATAATATAGCAATAGCTTACAGTGGTATGGTATAGTAGAGAAGTATAGTAGTAGCCTATAGTATAGTAGCTTAGTATAGCAGTAGCCTATAGTAGTATATTATAGCCCTATAGAAGTAGCCTATAGTATAGTAATAGCGTATAGTAGTATAGTATGGCATAGTGTGGCATAGTATAGTAGTAGCTTATAGTATTATGATATAGTATAGTAGTAGGCTATAGTAGTATAGTATAGTAGCCTAGTAGTAGCCTAAAGTATAGTATAAAAGTATAGTATAATAGTAGCCTATAGTAGTATAGTATAGTAGTAGCTGATAGTATAGTTGTATTGGGGTGTAGTATAGTAGTAGCATATATTATAGTAGCAGCCCATAGTAGTATAGTATAGTAGTAGCCTATATTAGTATACTATAGTATTATACTATAGTAGTAGCCTATATTATAGTAGTAGCTTATAATAGTATAGTAGTAGCCTATATTATAGTAGTAGCTTGTAATAGTATAGTAGTAGCCAATATTATATTAGTATAGTAGTAGCCTATAGTATAGAAGTATAGTATAGTAGTAGCTTATAGTATAGAGGTAGGCTGAAGCATAGTAGTAGCCTATAGAATAGTGGTTTATTATAGTAGTATAGTATAGTAGTAACATATATCATGGTAGTATAGCATAGTAGTAGCCTATAGAATAGTGGTTTATTATAGTAGTATAGTATAGTAATAGCATATATCATGGTAGTATAGTATAGTAGCCTATAGTAGTATAGTAGTAGCCCATAATATAATAGTATAGTAGTGTAGTAGCATATAGCATGGTAGTATAAAAATAGTAGTAGCCTATAGTATTATAGTAGTAGCCTATAATATAATAGTATAGTAGAATAGTATGGTATAGTATAGTAATAGCCTATAGTAGTGGGGTGTAGTAGCGTAGTGTAGTAGTCACCTATAGTATAGTAGTGTAGTCTAGGAGTAGCCTATAGTATCATAGCATAGTATAGCAGTAGCCTATAGTAGTATAGTATCGTAGTTGCCTATAGTACAGTAGTAGCCTATAGTATGGTATTGTAGTTGCCTATAGTGGTATAGTATAGTAGTAGCCTATAGTATGTTATTGTAGTTGCCTATAGTGGTATAGTATGGTATAGTAGTAGCCTATAGTATAGTGGTAAAGTATAGTAGTAGCCTAAAGTATAGTATAGTATAGTATGGTAGTACCCCATAGTAGTAGTAGCCTAGTATAGTATAATCCTATAGTATAGTAGTATAGTGTAGTAGTAGCCCATACCATAGTAGTATAGTAGTATAGTATGGTAGTACCCCATAGTAGAGCAGTATAGTAGAATCCTATAGTATAGTAGTGTAGTAGTAGCCCATACCATAGTAGTATAGTATAGTATGGTAGTACCCCATAGTAGAGAAGTATAGTATAGTATAATCCTATAGTATAGTAGTATAGTGTAGTAGTGTCCCATAGTATAGTAGTATGGTATGGTAGTACCCCATAGTATAGTAGTATAGTATAATCCTATAGTAGTATAGTATGGTAGTATCCCATAGTATAATAGTATAGTATAGTATGGTAGTACCCCATAGTAGAGTAGTATAGTTGAATCCTATAGTATAGTAGTATTGTGTAGTATTAGCCCATACCATAGTAGTATTGTATGGTAGTACCCCATAGTATAGTAGTATAGCACAGTAGTAGTAGTATAGTATAGTAGCATAGTATAGTATGGTAGTGCCTATAGTATAATAGTATGGTATAGTATGGTAGTACACCATAGTATAGAAGTATAGTATGGTAGTACCCCATAGTATAGTAGTATAGTATAGTATGGCAGCACCCCATAGTATAGTAGTATAGTATAGTATGGTAGTACCTCATAGTATAGTAGTATAGTATAGTATAGTATGGTAGTACCCCATAGGATAGTAGTATAGTATAGTATGGTGGTACCCCATAGTATAGTAGTATAGTATAGTATGGTAGTACCCCATAGTATAGTAGCATAGTATATTATGTAGTACCCCATAGTATAGTAGTATAGTATAGTAGTACCCCATAGTATAGTAGTATAGTATGGTAGTACCCCATAGTATTATAGTATAGTACGGTAGTACCCCATAGTATTATAGTATGGTAGTACCTCATAGTATGGTAGTATAGTATGGTAGTACCCCATAGTATTATAGTATAGTATGGTAGTACCTCATAGTATGGTAGTATAGTATAGTATGGTAGTACCTCATAGTATGTTAGTATAGTATAGTATGGTGGTACCCATAGTATAGTAGTATAGTATGGTAGTACCCCATAGTATAGTAGTATAGTATGGTAGTACCTCATAGTATGGTAGTATAGTATAGTATGGTGGTACCCCATAGTAGAGTAGTATAGTTGAACCCTATAGTATAGTAGTATAGTGTAGTAGTAGCCCATACCATGGTAGTATAGTATTGTATGGTAGTACCCCATAGTATAGTAGTATAGCACAGTAGTACCCGTAGTATAGTATAGTATGGTAGTGCCCGTAGTATAGTAGTATAGTATAGTATGGTAGTACACCATGGTATAGTAGTATAGTATAGTACGGTAGTACCCCATAGTATAGTAGCATAGTATGGTATGGTAGTACTGCATAGTATAGTAGTACAGTATAGTATGGCAGCACCCCATAGTATAGTATGTAGCACCCCATAGTATAGTAGTATAGTATAGTAGCACCTCATAGTATAGTAGTATAGTATGGTAGTACCCCATAGTATAGTAGTATAGTATGGTAGTACCCCATAGTATAGTAGAATAGTGTAGTATGGTGGTACCCCATAGTATAGTAGTATAGTATAGTATGTAGTACCCCATAGTATAGTAGCATAGTATAGTATGGTAGTACCCCATAGTATAGTAGTACAGTATAGTATGGCAGCACCCCATAGTATAGTATGTAGTACCCCATAGTATAGTAGTATAGTATAGTAGTACCTCATAGTATAGTAGTATAGTATAGTAGTGCCCCATAGTATAGTAGTATAGTATAGTATGGTAGTACCCCATAGTATGGTAGAATAGTATAGTATGGTAGTACCCCATAGTATAGTAGTATAGTATAGTATGTAGTACCCCATAGTATAGTGGTATAGTATGGTATGGTAGTACCCATAGTATAGTAGTATAGTATAGTATGGTAGTACCCCATAGTATAGTGGTATAGTATGGTGGTACCTCATGGTATAGTATGGTGGTACCCCATAGTATAGTAGTATAGTATAGTATGGTAGTACCCCATAGTATAGTGGTATAGTATAGTATGGTGGTACCTCATAGTATAGTAGTATAGTATAGTAGTACCTCATAGTATAGTGGTATAGTATAGTATGGTGGTACCTCATAGTATAGTAGTATAGTATAGTATGGTGGTACCTCATAGTATAGTGGTATAGTATAGTATGGTGGTGCCTCATAGTATAGTAGTATAGTATAGTATTGTGGTATATTATAGTAGTACCTCATAGTATAGTGGTATAGTATAGTATGGTAGTACCTCATAGTATAGTAGTATAGTATAGTATGGTGGTATAGCGGTGGTGGAAAAATGTAGCCAACTATCATACTTGAGTAAAAGTAAAGATACCTTAATAGAAAATGACTCAGGTAAAAGTAAAAGTCACCCAGTAAAATCAACTTGAGTAATGGTATAAAAATATTTGTTTTAAAATATACTTAAGTATCAAAGTAAAAGTGTAAATTATTCTAAATTCCTTATATTAAGCAAACCAGATGGCACCATTTTCTTGTCCAACATTCAGTCATAATTTACAAACAAATCATATGTGTTTAGTGAGTCTGCCAGATCAGAGGCAGTAGGGATGAACAGGGATGTTCTCTGTTTAGTGAGTCTACCAGATCAGAGGCAGTAGAGATGACCAGGATGTTCTCTGTTTAGTGAGTCCACCAGATCAGAGGCAGTAGAGATGAACAGGGATGTTCTCTGTTTAGTGAGTCTGCCAGATCAGAGGCAGTAGGGATGAACAGGGATGTTCTCTGTTTAGTGAGTCTGCCAGATCAGAGGCAGTAGAGATGATCAGGGATGTTCTCTGTTTAGTGAGTCCACCAGATCAGAGGCAGTAGAGATGACCAGGGATGTTCTCAGTTTAGTGAGTCTACCAGATCAGAGGCAGTAGAGATGACCAGGGATGTTCTCTGTTTAGTGAGTCTGCCAGATCAGAGGCAGTAGGGATGACCAGGGATGTTCTCTGTTTAGTGAGTCTACCAGATCAGAGGCAGTAGAGATGATCAGGGATGTTCTCTGTTTAGTGAGTCCACCAGATCAGAGGCAGTATAGATGATCAGGGATGTTCTCTGTTTAGTGAGTCTGCCAGATCAGAGGCAGTATAGATGATCAGGGATGTTCTCTGTTTAGTGAGTCTACCAGATCAGAGGCAGTAGGATGACCAAGTAAAAGGGATGTTCTCTGTTTAGTGAGTCTGCCAGATCAGAGGCAGTATAGATGATCAGGGATGTTCTCTGTTTAGTGAGTCCACCAGATCAGAGGCAGTAGGGATGACCAGGGATGTTCTCTGTTTAGTGAGTCTACCAGATCAGAGGCAGTAGGGATGACCAGGGATGTTCTCTGTTTAGTGAGTCTACCAGATCAGAGGCAGTAGGGATGACCAGGGATGTTCTCTGTTTAGTGAGTCTACCAGATCAGAGGCAGTAGGGATGACCAGGGATGTTCTCTGTTTAGTGAGTCTACCAGATCAGAGGCAGTAGGGATGACCAGGGATGTTCTCTGTTTAGTGAGTCTGCCAGATCAGAGGCAGTAGGGATGAACAGGGATGTTCTCTGTTTAGTGAGTCTACCAGATCAGAGGCAGTAGAGATGACCAGGGATGTTCTCTGTTTAGTGAGTCCACCAGATCAGAGGCAGTAGAGATGAACAGGGATGTTCTCTGTTTAGTGAGTCTGCCAGATCAGAGGCAGTAGGGATGAACAGGGATGTTCTCTGTTTAGTGAGTCTGCCAGATCAGAGGCAGTAGAGATGATCAGGGATGTTCTCTGTTTAGTGAGTCCACCAGATCAGAGGCAGTAGAGATGACCAGGGATGTTCTCAGTTTAGTGAGTCTACCAGATCAGAGGCAGTAGAGATGACCAGGGATGTTCTCTGTTTAGTGAGTCCACCAGATCAGAGGCAGTAGGGATGACCAGGGATGTTCTCTTGATAAGTGTGTGAATTGGACTATTTTCCTGTCCTACTAAGCATTCAAAATGTAACAAGTACTTTTGGGTGTCAAGGAAAATGTATGGAGTAAAAAGTACAATATTTTCTTTAGGAATGTAGTGAAGTAAAAGTAAAGTAGTAAAACAATATAAATAGTAAAGTAAAGTACACATACACCAACAAAAATACTTAAGTAGTACTTTAAAGTAGTTTTACACCACTGTCGTATAGTATAGAAGTATAGTCATTTTGTGGACACAGATTTGATTAAAGATACATGAAAGGTTCTTGCAGAGGTTGAGATATGATATGATAGCAGCACACCTGAATAGGGAATTCCTTGATGACAGAAGAGAGCATAGGGTCTTGGTTGACGTCCAGTTTGCATCCTGTAGCCAGCCATATCCTGTCCCCAGTCCAAGTCTCACAGCCATTCTGTCCACACAGTGACAGTCTCCACACCTGGCTTTCATAGCACCACTTAGCTTCAGTCACCTGTAGAACACAACAGGTCATGAATACCTGGGCTCTGCTTTCTCTCTTTCACTAGATTGTATTGTTTTATGTTTCAAAATGTTAGTTACAAATGTTAGTTCTCTACTGTGACCCCCAGACACACACAACCTCTGTGGAGAGAGGATGGACAGAGGTTGTGTGCCTGGGGGTCACAGTAGAGAGATGAATTAGAGGTTGTGTGTGCCTGGGGTCACAGTAGAGAGGATGAACAGAGGTTGTGTGTGCCTGGGGGTCACAGTAGAGAGGATGAACAGAGGTTGTGTGCCTGGGGGTCACAGTAGAGAGGATGAACAGAGGTTGTGTGCCTGGGGGTCACAGTAGAGAGGATGAACAGAGGTTGTGTGCCTGGGGGTCTGTCGAGAGGATGAACAGAGGTTGTGTGCCTGGGGGTCACAGTAGAGAGGATGAACAGAGGTTGTGTGCCTGGGGGTCACAGTCGAGAGGATGAACAGAGGTTGTGTGCCTGGGGGTCACAGTAGAGAGGATGAACAGAGGTTGTGTGCCTGGGGGTCACAGTCGAGAGGATGAACAGAGGTTGTGTGCCTGGGGGTCACAGTAGAGAGGATGAACAGAGGTTGTGTGCCTGGGGTCACAGTCGAGAGGATGAACAGAGGTTGTGTGTGCCTGGGGGTCACAGTAGAGAGGATGAACAGAGGTTGTGTGTGCCTGGGGGTCACAGTAGAGAGGATGAACAGAGGTTGTGTGCCTGGGGGTCACAGTAGAGAGGATGAACAGAGGTTGTGTGCCTGGGGGTCACAGTAGAGGATGAACAGAGGTTGTGTGTCTGGGGGTCACAGTAGAGGGGATGGACAGAGGTTGTGTGCCTGGGGGTCACAGTAGTATTAATATTATTGATATCTATTTACTAGCAGTATTATTCTGACTAGTAGCATTACAATATTATTGTTATTTCTGTACCTGGCAGTATGCTCGGACAGACAGCTGTCCAGTCTGGATGTAGGGCTGCAGGGCTGCATAGGCCTCAGGTGTAACTGCCCCTCCCTTCCTGGCCTGTCTGATCATGGCCAGTCTCTTATGGACGCTGCTCTCGTTGTAGAACTGGCGCAGGTAGGCCAGGCCGTCCATCTTGATGCCATGCTCCACATGGGAGTACCGCCCACCAGGCTTTCCACGTCAACGTCAAACTGCTTCAGCTGGGGGAGAGGACCGAGGCAGAGGGGTTGGAGATCATGGTGGTCTGACTATAACATTCTCCTAACATCAAACTGCTCCAGCTGGGGGAGAGGACCGAGGCAGAGGGGTTGGAGATCATGGTGGTCTGACTATAACATTCTCCTAACATCAAACTGCTCCAGCTGGGGGAGGACCGAGGCAGAGGGGTTGGAGATCATGGTGGTCTGACTATAACATTCTCCTAACATCAAACTGCTCCAGCTGGGGAGAGGACCGAGGCAGAGGGGTTGGAGATCATGGTGGTCTGACTATAACATTCTCTTAACATCAAACTGCTCCAGCTGGGGGAGAGGACCGAGGCAGAGGGGTTGGAGATCATGGTGGTCTGACTATAACATTCTCATAACATCAAACTGCTCCAGCTGGGGAGAGGACCGAGGCAGAGGGGTTGGAGATCATGGTGGTCTGGCTATAACATTCTCCTAACATCAAACTGCTCCAGCTGGGGGAGAGGACCGAGGCAGAGGGGTTGGAGATCATGGTGGTCTGGCTATAACATTCTCCTAACATCAAACTGCTCCAGCTGGGGAGAGGACCGAGGCAGAGGGTTGGAGATCATGGTGGTCTGACTATAACATTCTCTTAACATCAAACTGTTTCAGCCTAGGGGGGGGGGGAGTATATATTTAAACAACATGTCTACAAATGAACAAAATCTAAAAACGGTACTTTTGAGATATTCATATTATTAGTTTTACTGTTGAATAAATTAATGTGTAAAATTGTAGTTCACAATATAGACACACTATATTAAATACGCATATAAATACTCCATATTTTAGAGCACTCTAATGAAGAGAGTAATGACACCAAGAATTTGTCTATCAGTCAGTATCTCCCTAGGAGAGGTGGGGGTGGAGTCAGGAGCAGGAGACCAAGATGTTGTCTATCTGTCAGTATCTCCCTAGGAGAGGTGGGGGTGGAGTCAGGAGCAGGAGACCAAGATGTTGTCTGTCAGTCAGTATCTCCCGAGGAGAGGTGGGGGTGGAGTCAGGAGCAGGAGACCAAGATGTTGTCTATCTGTCAGTATCTCCCTAGGAGAGGTTGGTGTGGAGTCAGGAGACCAAGATGTTGTCTATCAGTCAGTATCTCCCTAGGAGAGGTTGGTGTGGAGTCAGGAGCAGGAGACCAAGATGTTGTCTATTAGTCAGTATCTCCCTAGGAGAAGTGGGGGTGGAGCCAGGAGCAGGAGAGCAAGATGTTGTCTATCTGTCAGTATCTCCCTAGGAGAGGTGGGGGTGGAGTCAGGAGCAGGAGAGCAAGATGTTGTCTATCTGTCAGTATCTCCCTAGGAGAGGTGGGGGTGGAGTCAGGAGCAGGAGACCAAGATGTTGTCTATCTGTCAGTATCTCCCTAGGAGAGGTGGGGGTGGAGTCAGGAGCAGGAGACCAAGATGTTGTCTATCTGTCAGTATCTCCCTAGGAGAGGTGGGGGTGGAGTCAGGAGCAGGAGACCAAGATGTTGTCTATCTGTCAGTATCTCCCTAGGAGAGGTGGGGGTGGAGTCAGGAGCAGGAGACCAAGATGTTGTCTATCAGTCAGTATCTCCCTAGGAGAGGTGGGGGTGGAGTCAGGAGCAGGAGACCAAGATGTTGTCTATCAGTCAGTATCTCCCGAGGAGAGGTGGGGGTGGAGTCAGGAGCAGGAGACCAAGATGTTGTCTATCAGTCAGTATCTCCCTAGGAGAGGTGGGGGTGGAGTCAGGAGCAGGAGACCAAGATGTTGTCTATCTGTCAGTATCTCTCTAGGAGAGGTGGGGGTGGAGTCAGGAGCAGGAGACCAAGATGTTGTCTATCTGTCAGTATCTCCCTAGGAGAGGTGGGGGTGGAGTCAGGAGCAGGAGACCAAGATGTTGTCTATCAGTCAGTATCTCCCTAGGAGAGTTGGGGGTGGAGTCAGGAGCAGGAGACCAAGATGTTGTCTATCAGTCAGTATCTCCCTAGGAGAGGTGGGGTGGAGTCGAAAACGGAGGAACACACTCCTCTGACTAAACTAACGTGCTGGAAAAACAGTCCTGTGAAATGAACCTGCTTAACAGAGAAAACGCAACCCAACCCAACCCAACCCAACCCAAGCCAACGACAGTAACACAAACAATCTTGCACAAAACTTAGCGGGTAGGGAGATTAAATACCCCACTGATGAGCCTAAACTAGACACAGGTGAACACAAGACAGACAACCTAGAGGGTAGGGTGAGATTAAATACCCCACTGATGAGCCCAAACTAGACACAGGTGAATACAAGACAGACAACCTAGAGGGTAGGGTGAGATTAAATACCCCACTGATGAGCCTAAACTAGACACAGGTGAACACAAGACAGACAACCTAGAGGGTAGGGTGAGATTAAATACCCCACTGATGAGCCTAAACTAGACACAGGTGAACACAAGACAGACAACCTAGAGGGTAGGGTGAGATTAAATACCCCACTGATGAGCCTAAACTAGACACAGGTGAACACAAGACAGACAAAACCAAACGAAAAAGGGATCGGTGGCAGCTAGTAGGCCGGCGACGACGACCGCCGAGCGCCTCCCGAACAAGGGGAGGAGCCACCTTCGGTGGAAGGAGTGACAGTATCATGTACGGTTCACAGATCATAGGGTCTTACAGGAGGCATGTATAGGTCTAAAAAAAGCTATTTTCACCATGGTTTTCAAAACAATGGTTTGTGCTACAAATGTAAAAGCATATTAAAACCTCCTTGATCCTCCCAATTAAGTTTCTATGTGATAATTCCCAGAACTAACAAGTTTCCACTTCGGGAGGATTGAAAGATAATTGGGACATGGCCATAGATCTAAACAGAAACAAACCTGTAAGTGTTTGCGCATCACCCAGGTCACATGACTGGCTCCTTGCTGCAGAGCGATGGAGATGACGTGAGCGCTGGTCAGGCCTCCACCAACCACCACCACCCTCTGGCCAGGCTCACACACCACATAGGGACCTGCTGGATGGAGACAGAGTTAGTGACACCACAGAGACCTGCTGGATGGAGAGAGAGTTAGTGACACCACATAGAGACCTGCTGGATGGAGACAGATTTAGTGACACCACATAGAGACCTGCTGGATGGAGAGAGAGTTATTGACACCACAGAGAGACCTGCTGAATGGAGACAGAGTTAGTGACACCACAGAGAGACCTGCTGGATGGAGACAGATTTAGTGACACCACATAGAGACCTGCTGGATGGAGACAGATGTTAGTGACACCACAGAGACCTGCTGAATGGAGACAGAGTTAGTGACACCACATAGAGACCTGCTGAATGGAGACAGAGTTAGTGACACCACATAGAGACCTGCTGAATGGAGACAGAGTTAGTGACACCACATAGAGACCTGCTGAATGGAGACAGAGTTAGTGACACCATGCTGGATGGAGAGAGAGTTAGTGACACCACATAGGGACCTGCTGGATGGAGACAGAGTTAGTGACACCACATAGAGACCTGCTGAATGGAGACAGAGTTAGTGACACCACATAGAGACCTGCTGAATGGAGACAGAGTTAGTGACACCACATAGAGACCTGCTGAATGGAGACAGAGTTAGTGACACCATGCTGGATGGAGAGAGAGTTAGTGACACCACATAGGGACCTGCTGGATGGAGACAGAGTTAGTGACACCACATAGGGACCTGCTGGATGGAGAGTTAGTGACACCACATAGAGAACTGCTGGATGGAGACAGAGTTAGTGACACCACATAGGGACCTGCTGGATGGAGACAGAGTTAGTGACACCACATAGGGAACTGCTGGATGGAGAGAGAGTTAGTGACACCACATAGAGACCTGCTGGATGGAGACAGAGTTAGTGACACCACATAGGGACCTGCTGGATGGAGACAGAGTTAGTGACACCACAGAGGGAACTGCTGAATGGAGACAGAGTTAGTGACACCACACTGACTCTTAACAGGAACAGAGACAGAGTTAGTGACACCACATAGACCTGCAGAGTGCCTGCTGGATGGAGACAGAGTTAGTGACACCACAGAGGGAACTGCTAGTGACACCACATGACTCTTAACAGGAACAGAATGTCCAACACAAATAAGTACTACGTAAATAAGTTAATTTCTACATTTGATAACTCAAACAGATGCCCAGTCATTGTGATATTACAGTATTGCAGCCTTTGGCTTGACAGCATGTCATGTCACCTCAACACCAGGAGAGGGCGGTATAGTACAGTGTCATGTCACCAGAGAGGGCGGTATAGTACAGTGTCATGTCACCTCAACACCAGGAGAGGGCGGTATAGTACAGTGTCATGTCACCAGAAGGGCATTATAGTACAGTGTCATCACCTCAACACCAGGAGAGGGCCTTATACACAGTGTCATGTCACCTCAATGTCACCAGGAGAGGGCCTTATAGTACAGTGTCATGTCACCTCAACACCAGGAGAGGGCGTTATAGTACAGTGTCATGGCATGTCACCTCAACACCTAGAGAGGGCGGTATAGCACAGTGTCATGTCACCAGAGAGGGGCATGTTATAGTACAGTGTCATGTCATGTCACCTCAACACCAGGAGAGGGCATTATAGCACAGTGTCATGTCACAACACCAGGAGTACAGTGTCATTCATCAACACCAGGAGAGGGCGTTATAGCACAGTGTCATGTCACCTCAACACCAGGAGAGGGCGTTATAGTACAGTGTCATGTCACCTCAACACCAGGAGAGGGCCATGTTATAGTACAGTGTCATGTCACCTCAACACCAGGAGAGGGCGGTATAGCACAGTGTCATGTCACCTCAACACCAGGAGAGGGCATTATAGTACAGTGTCATGTGGAGACATATGGTCCATCTATACAGATAGCTATCAATAGCAGAGGATTCTCATCTCAACCGACCTGATGAGAGAGAAGAAGAACTCTCTTCCTGTTCCTGGTTCTGGCTTCTTGGTTCCTGTTGCCGTGTTGACCGTGAGTGGTGGTGCATGAGCTGCACGGTGTGCTGCAGGCGTTCCTCAGGGTAGCTCTCCGCTATGGACGACACCCAGAAAGGAATGTTGGCCATCTGGGCACGGGTCGGCCCGGTCGCCATGACGACGCGCCTAGCCTCGAGGACGTCCCCGTTCTGAAGGAATACCCTGAATGATGTCACAATTCCTTCGGACATGACAGGGGTCAGTCTGTCCACTGTGCCCTTTGTCAGGACACTGTCCAGGCCATATTTGTCCACCTGGATAGAGTATTGTTGTTGTATAGTTATTTTGTTCTGGGTGATTTGAGTTGATGGCTGATAGATTACATGCACACACATGTTACATTATATATCACAAGTTCATAGATTTTAACGAACAACTACAGTGGCAAGAAAAAGTATATGAACCCTTTGGAATTACAGTTGAAGTCAGAAGTTTACATACACCTTAGCCAAATACATTTAAACTCAGTTTTTCATAATTCCTGACATTTAATCCTCGTGAAAATTCCTGTCTTAGGATCACCACTTCAAGAATGTGAACTGTCCGAATAATCATAGAGAGAATGATTTATTTCAGCTTTTATTTCTTTCATCACATTCCCAGTGGGTCAGAAGTTTACATGCACTCAATTAGTATTTGGTAGCATTGCCTTATATTTCTTGGGTCAAACGTTTTGGGTAGCCTTCCACAAACTTCCCACAATAAGTTGGGGAATTTTGGCCCATTCCTCCTGACAGAGCTGGTGTAAAGGAGTCAGGTTTGTAGGCCTCCTTGCTCGCACACGCTTTACCAGTTCTGCCTACACATTTTCTATAGGATTGAGGTCAGGGCTTTGTGATGGCCACTCCAATACCTTGACTTTGTGCTCCTTAAGCCATTTTGCCACAACTTTGGAAGTATGCTTGGGGTCATTGTCCATTTGGAAGACCCATTTGCGACCAAGCTTTGACTTCCTGACTGATGTCTTGAGATGTTGCTTCAATATATCCACAACATTTTCGGTCCTCGTGATGCCATCTATTTTGTGAAGTGCACCAGTCCCTCCTGCAGCAAAGCACCCCACAACATGATGCTGACACCCCCGTGCTTCACGGTTGGGATGGTGTTCTTCGGCTTGCAAGCCTCCTTTTTCCTCCAAACATAATGGTCATTATGAACAAACGGTTCTATTTTTGTTTCATCAGACCAGAGGACATTTCTCCAAAAAGTATGATCTTTGTCCCCATGTGCAGTTTCAAACCGTAGTCTGCCTTTTTTATGACCGTTTTGGAGCAGTGGCTTCTTCCTTGCTGAGCGGCCTTTCAGGTTATGTCGATATAGGACTAGTTGTACTGTGGCTATAGACACTTTTGTACCCGTTTCCTCCAGCATCTTCACAAGGTCCTTTGCTGTTGTTCTGGGATTGATATGCACTTTTCACAACAAAGTGTGTTCATCTCTAGGAGACAGAACACGTCTCCTTCCTGAGCGGTATGACGGCTGCGTGGTCCCATGGTCTTTATACTTGCAAACTATTGTTTGTATAGATGAACGTGGTACCTTTACGCATTTGGAAATTGCTCCCAAGGATGAACCAGACTCTACTATTTTTTTCTGAGGTCTTGGCTGATTTTTTGATTTTCCCATGATGTCAAGCAAAGAGGCACTGAGTTTGAAGGTAGGCCTTGAAATACATCCACAGGTACACCTCCAATTTACTCAAACTTCTGACCCACTGGAATTGTGAGACAGTGAATTATAAGTTAAATAATCTGTCTGTAAACAATTGTTGGAAAAATGATCTGTTTCATGCACAAAGTAGATGTCCTAAACGATTTGCCAAAACTATAGTTTGTTAACAAGACATTTGTGGAGTGGTTGAAAAACAAGTTAATGAGTCCAACCTAAGTGTATGTAATCTTATGACTTCAACTGTACCTGGATTTCTGCATATATTGGTCATCAAATTTGATCTAATCTTCATCTAAGTCACAACAATAGACAAACATAGTGTGCTTAAACTAATAACACACAAATTATTGTATTTATCTTGTCTATATTGAATACATAATTTAAACATTCACAGTGTAGGTTGGAAAACGCTAGGTTAAAACATTTTACGGCTAGGGGTTCCGCTAGCGGAATGTTTCGACAACATCCGGTGAAATGGCAGAGCGTGAAATTTTTAAAAAATTATTCAAAATATTTAACTTTCATACATTCACAAGTCCAACACACCAAATTAAAGCTTAACCTCTTGCTATTTTAGCCACTGTGTCAAATTTCAAAAAGGCTTTGCAGCGAAAGCAAACCATGCTATTATCTGAGGACAGCACCCCATCAAACAAACACAGACAATCATATTTCATCCCGCCAGGCGCGAAACAAAACTCAGAAATAACAATATAATTAATGCCTTACCTTTGAAGATCTTGTTCTGTTGGCACTCCAATATGTCCCATAAACATCATAAATGGTCCTTTTGTTCGATTAATTCTGTCGTTATATTTCCAAAATGTCCATTGATTAAAAAAAACACTGGTTCCAACTTGCACAACATGACTACAAAATATTTAATAAATGACCTGTAATCTTGATCCAAACATTTCAAACAACTTTCCTAATACAGCTTCAGGTATTTTTTACGTAAATAATCAATAAAATTTAATACGGGATAAACTGTGTTCAATAGCGGATAAAAACAATGTGGAGCAAGCTTTTAGGTCGCGGGCCCCAACCACAACAGTACACTAGACTCCACCCTCATTCTGAACAGCCCAACTTCTTCATTACTCAAAGGAAAAACATCAACCAATTTCTAAAGACTGTTGACATCCAGTGGAAGCGATAGGTACTGCAAGCAAGTGCCTTAGACCGTTGTGCAGGTCTGATCCTCAACTACAGAAAACATTTGGTTGAGGTTATTGCTGCCAAAGGAGGGTCAACCAGTTATTAAATCCAAGGGTTCACATACTTTTCCCACGCTGTACTGTGACTGTTCACACGATGTGTTCAGTAAAGACTTGAAAACGTATCATTGTGTGTGTGTTTATTAGTTTAAGCAGACTGTGTTTGTCTATTGTTGTGACCTAGATGAAGATCAGATCACATTTTATGACCAATTTATCCAGAAATCCAGGTATTTCCAAAGGGTTCACATACTTTTTCTTGCAGCTGTACATACAATATAGCAAGCATTCACTGTAAAACTCACATTCACTATCATTAGTAGTCATCAAGTGTATTAGTGCAGGTCTGGAACAAAAGCCTGCAACCCCAGTAGCTCTCCAGCAGGAGGGTTAGTTGACCTCTCCCAGGTAAGTCCTACTTGTGTCACACAGAGAAGCATCACTGTTATTGCACAATTTTGTGTAGTGGAGGGACTCACATAGTATGTTTAGTATGGTGCAGGGTTGGGGTCAATTCCATTTCAATTCCAATTGGAAGTTCAGTTTACTTCCTGAATTGACTGAACAGAAATGGAATTCACCCCAGTCATGGTATGGTGCCTTTTCACTTCAACTCAACTCAAGCCACGGCCAGCGTGCATCTCCATCTCCGACCTGCTGCATGAAGAAGTCCACACTGAGCCTGGTGCCTGGCAGGCTAAAGTACAGGCTCTTCTGTAGGCCTCTGCTGCTGCTCAGTCTCCTCCTGTCCTTCTTGCCCAAACGCATGTCGTTGAAGAAGGCGTTCTCATCCAGAATGAAGGTGTGGTCAGGGAGGCAGTGGAGCTCCGCTGT
The DNA here is from genome assembly GCF_036934945.1 of Oncorhynchus masou masou. Classification (NCBI taxonomy): domain Eukaryota; kingdom Metazoa; phylum Chordata; class Actinopteri; order Salmoniformes; family Salmonidae; genus Oncorhynchus; species Oncorhynchus masou. The sequence continues at coordinate 4,182,791 of NC_088218.1, read as the reverse complement.
CCGATCCTCCTCCAGAACAAACTCCTGCAAAGCCCTCTGGGAGGAACCAAGACAAAGGGATTATAGGCAAAAACAAGTACCCTGCCTGAATTGATTGGATTGAAAACTGAAGTGACCTCAACTCGCATTGTCCAAAAGGAACCATCCATTCAACCCTACAGCAGGGACCATCAACCTTGTTGAGTGTGTGTGTGTCTGTGTGCACCAGGGTGTGTGAGCGAAGGTGAGGGATGTAGCTTATTGAGTGGGTCTGTGTGCACCAGGGTGTGAGCGAAGGTGAGGGATGTACCTTATTGAGTGGGTCTGTGTGCACCAGGGTGTGTGAGCGAAGGTGAGGGATGTTGAGTGCTCTGAACTGGCTCTCCCACAGCGAGGTCCATGCTCCGTATGAGTCCACCACTCTGAAGGCCAGCGGAGGGCAGGATGAAACTGACTCTGGGTCTTCAGCGGCCTGCTCCTCGGGCTCGGCTGTCTGCTGTCCTGGGAGATATTACACACCTGTCAACCAGACAGCATCGCCAGCAGAATGGTGTGAACTGGAGAGACTCAAATACAGTCTATACAGTCAAATTAAGCCTACACCTTCAACCTCGACTAAAAACCACTTTCAATGGAGATTTTCTTTTTTAGTCTAGAGACTGGACCTGGGCCCGGCTTGGAGTGGCCTGCTCCTCAGCTGGCTGTTGTCATGGGGATGGGGAGAGATTAGAGACCTGTCAAACAGAGAGCACCAACAGCATGCTGTACACTATATGTGTAGGGAGATTCGAGAGGAATGTCTCTCCTAACTGAAATCAAGAAAGGCCAAAATGTGAGGAAAAACATCGGTCTACTTCCTGGGATGTTTTCCTGGACCCAGATCACGCCGACGCCGAGCCGCTGACTAAAACGCCGTTTTAATAAACATTCACTCTTTAGTCTGGGAACAGGCTTCATCTGGGCCCTTTATGAAAAGCCCACGTAAAAACATTGAGCTGCAGTGTAGTTGTCCTCACGGGAAGCTCCTCCTCTCCTGCTCTTAGAGCGGCTGGTCTTGGCCCTGCCCTGGCTGAGCTGGATCCCCTGGAGGATGTCTGTGTTGGGGGGAGGTGGGGACAGGGCCTGGTCTGGACAGGACAGCAGGGTGGCCAGGGTCAGGGCCTGGGGTCCTCCACCTATTATTAGGACGTCCAACATCACACAGCTGGCATGAGACAAACACGAGCACAGAAAAAAAAAAAAAAAAGTTACAAAATATAAATCAAATTTAAAAAAAAAAAAAACAACATTCTAGTCCTTGGTAAACAACAGGTGTAGACTGACAGTGAAATGCTTCCTGACGGTCCTTCCCAACCATACGGAGAAACAGAAAGAGAAATAACAGAAAGATAATAACACAAGGAATAAACCCCAATGAGAAACAATAACTTGGCTATATACACAGAGTACCAGTACTGAGTCAATGATAACTTGGCTGTATACACAGAGTACCAGTACTGAGTCAATGATAACTTGGCTGTATACACAGAGTACCAGTACTGAGTCAATGATAACTTGGCTGTATTACACAGAGTACCAGTACTGAGTCAATGATAACTTGGCTGTATACACAGAGTACCAGTACTGAGTCAATGATAACTTGGCTGTTTACACAGAGTACCAGTACTGAGTCAATGATAACTTGGCTGTATACACAGAGTACCAGTACTGAGTCAATGATAACTTGGCTGTTTACACAGTACCAGTACTGAGTCAATGATAACTTGGCTATATAGACAGAGTATCAGTACTGAGTCAATGATAACTTGGCTGTATACACAGAGTATCAGTACTGAGTCAATGATAACTTGGCTGTTTTCACAGAGTACCAGTACTGAGTCAATGATAACTTGGCTGTTTACACAGAGTACCAGTACTGAGTCAATGATAACTTGGCTGTATACACAGAGTATCAGTACTGAGTCAATGATAACTTGGCTGTTTACACTGGGTACCAGTACTGAGTCAATGATAACTTGGCTGTTTACACAGAGTACCAGTACTGAGTCAATGATAACTTGGCTGTATACACAGAGTACCAGTACTGAGTCAATGATAACTTGGCTATTTTCACAGAGTACCAGTACTGAGTCAATGATAACTTGGCTGTATACACAGAGTACCAGTACTGAGTCAATGATAACTTGGCTGTATACACAGAGTACCAGTACTGAGTCAATGATAACTTGGCTGTATACACAGAGTACCAGTACTGAGTCAATGATAACTTGGCTGAGTATACACAGAGTACCAGTACTGAGTCAATGATAACTTGGCTGTATACACAGAGTATCAGTACTGAGTCAATGATAACTTGGCTGTATACACAGAGTACCAGTACTGAGTCAATGATAATTTGGCTGTATACACAGAGTATCAGTACTGAGTCAATGATAATTTGGCTATATAGACAGAATACCAGTACGAGTCCATGTGCACAGATACAAGGTAATTGAGGTAGATATGTACATATAGGTAGGGATACAGTGACTAGTCAACAGGATAGATAATAAACAGTAACAACAGTATACTGTAGGTAGGGGTAACAGGATAGATAGTAAACAGTAGCAGCAGTGATGAGTCTAAAGAGTTAGTGTGAAGAGAGTCATTGCAGATAGTCCAGGTAGCTATTTGGTTAACACTTTAACAAACTACTATTTTTGCTAACTGTCTTATGGCTTGGGAATAGAGACTGTTCATATAACACACACATATACACACACACACACACACACACACACAATGTCAATCTCTAACTCTCCACTGCAAAGTACTACCCAGCAAAACAGTGAGTGATTTTGAGACCACTAAGCCTTCCAGAAGGATCTCTACCCTACAGGAATGTGTGGCAGTTTAAGATTTCATGCCAACACTACAAGCCTACTGCTTCAGAAATATTTTCACTTACCATAGGCTAGTTAGTCATTTAGCTACCTGAAAAAAAAGTACCAAGACCAAGTAAACACAATAACAGTACCTCGTTGAACTTTCAGTATCTGTCAACTCAGTTTGTCAAACACAAAAACAAAACACTAACACAGTACCTTATTAAGATTCCAGTATCTGTCAATTCAGTTGGTCAAAATACGCAAAGCCTCCAACAGTCACAGTGTGTCAACATAAAACAGTCAGGCTGAAAACAATATACTATGCCTGAAAACATCGAATACTAAGGCTGAGAACAATGAATACTAAGGCTGAAAACAACGAATAAGGCTGAAATCAATGAATACTAAGGCTGAAAACAATTAAGGCTGAAATCAACGAATACTAAGGCTGAAAACAATTAAGGCTGAAACAATGAATACTAAGGCTGAAAACAATGAATACTAAGGCTGAAAACAATGAATACTAAGGCTGAAAACAATGAATACTAAGGCTGAAAACAACGAATACTAAGGCTGAAAACAACGAATACTAAGGCTGAAAACAACGAATACTAAGGCTGAAAACAACGAATACTAAGGCTGAAAACAACGAATACTAAGGCTGAAAACAATAAGGCTGAATACTAAGGCTGAAAACAACGAATACTAAGGCTGAAAACAACAATAAGGCTGAAAACAACGAATACTAAGGCTGAAAAAAACAATGAAAACAATGAATACTAAGGCTGGAATACTGAAAACAATGAATACTAAGGCTGAAAACAATGAATACTAAGGCTGAAAACAATGAATACTAAGGCTGAAAAACAATGAATACTAAGGCTGAAAACAATGAATACTAAGGCTGAAAACAACGAATACTAAGGCTGAAAACAATGAATACTAAGGCTGAAAACAACGAATACTAAGGCTGAAAACAATGAATACTAAGGCTGAAAACAATGAATACTAAGGCTGAAAACAACGAATACTAAGGCTGAAAACAATGAATACTAAGGCTGAAATGAAACAACGAATACTAAGGCTGAAAACAACGAATACTAAGGCTGAAAACAACTAAGGCTGAAAACTAAGGCTGAAAACAACGAATACTAAGGCTGAAAACAATGAATACTAAGGCTGAAAACAATGAATACTAAGGCTGAAAACAACGAATACTAAGGCTGAAAACAACGAATACTAAGGCTGAAAACAACAATGAATACTAAGGCTGAAAACAATGAATACTAAGGCTGAAAACAACGAATACTAAGGCTGAAAACAATGAATACTAAGGCTGAAAACAATGAATACTAAGGCTGAAAACAACGAATACTAAGGCTGAAAACAACGAATACTAAGGCTGAAAACAATGAATACTAAGGCTGAAAACAACGAATACTAAGGCTGAAAACAACTAAAGATGAAAATGGTGGTAGCCAGCCCACAGCTGGTCAGGGCTGTAACCCTATCTAACCCAGGCATCTATAGACACAGTTGAGTGTCATTGGCTACCAGGAGGGCTCTCAAAATAGCCTAAGGCTTGCAACGAATACTAAGAAATCAAGGGAAAACAACATATACTAAGGCTGCTCTGAAAACTCTCTCACACTCTCACAGCTTATTACCACTGTTATCTAAACTGACTTGATACTGTCCACTAAAGATGAAAATGGTGCTCCCTGAACCTATGACATCATAGGATTGATATTGCCTTGAAAAAATATAACAGCACTTTAGTCATTTTTTATGACCACTTAACAGCACTTTAGTCATTTTTTAGACCACTAGAACCAGCAACCTTCTGGCTATTAGTCCTTCACTCTAACCTCTAGGCTACCTACCAATTGCACTATAGAGATGTCCTATAAATGTGATAAATGTGTAAACACACAACCTGGTCTCAGAGCATTTCATATTATTCTTTACGTAAGTCCAAGACATTCCATTTAGCATGATATTTTACGTTTCGTATGGTATGTATTATTTTGTGGATGTCCAGCACCCATTTTGTATGATATGTGACGCATTACAACTTGTATGACATGTTATGAATTTGCTAAAAGTATAATATGTTACAAATTCCAATTTGTTGTGACTAATGTTTACTAGGTGGCTAATGTTAGCTAGGTTAGGGGTTAGGGTTAAGGTTAGGGGAAAGGATAGCGAAAAGCATTATGGTTAGGGTAAGGGTTAGCTAGAATGCTAAGCAGTTGAAAAATAGCAAAAAAGTACTTGAAAAGTTCCTTATTGGCTAAAATGCTGAAGTTGTCCGTAACTATATTCGACATTCATTCTCGTTATAAAAACGACCCATCCACCCCAACTGACCACCCTCCTTTTGTTTTGCCTTAAGTAACCTTCTGTTGTAAGTAACTATACCAAACGTAACATATCATACTAATTTGAGTGTCCCAGATTTAGCTTGACTATGTTACACCTCACAAGTCCTCAACAGGCAGCTTCATTAAATAGTACCCGTACAACCACCAGTCAACAGTGAAGAGGCAACTCCGGGATGCTGGCCTTCTAGGCAGAGTTGCAAATAAAAAGCCATATCTCAGACTGGCCAATAAAAATAAAAGATTAAGTTGGGCAAAGAACACAGACACTGGACAGAGGAACTCTGCCTAGAAGGTCAGCATCCCAGAGTCGCCTCTTCACTGTTGACGTTGAGACCGGGCACTATTAAATGAAGCTGCCAGTTGAGGACTTGTGAGGGTCTGTTTCTCAAACTAGACACTATAATGTACTTGTCCTCTTGCTCAGTTGGGGACCAGGGCCTCCTAATCCTCCTTCTATTCTGGTTAGAGCCAGTTTGCGCTGTTCTGTGAAGGGAGTAGTACACAGTGTTGTACGAGATCTTCAGTTTCTTGGATATTTCTCACATGGAATAGCCTTAATTTCTCAGAGCAAGAATAGACTGAAGAGTTTCAAAGGAAAGTGCTTTGTTTCTGGCCATTTTGAGCATGTAATCGAACCCACAAATGCTGATGCTCCAGATACTCAACTAGTCTAAAGAAGGACAGTTATATTGCTTCTTTAATCAGCACCACAGATTTCAGCTGTGCTAACATAATGGCCAAAGGGTTTTCTAATGATCAATCAGCCTTTTAAAATGATAAACTTGGATTAGCTAACAACGTGCTGTTGGAACACAGGAGGGATGGTTGCTGATAATGGGCCTCTGTACACCTATGTAGATATTCCATTAAAAAAAAATAAAAAAAATCTGCCGTTTCCACCTACAATAGTAATTTACAACATTAACAATGTCCACACTGTATTTCTGATCAATTTGATGTTATTTTAATGAACAATACATTTGCTTTATTTTATAAATCTAGAACATTTAAGTGATCCCAAACTGTTGAACAGTAGTGTAAGTATCTTACATAGACCGTGAACAGTCAACATGGTCAAGTTAATTTGGGAGAATCTCATATTTTCAGTTGACTTCACAGAGGAAGTTGAGATTGTGATGTGATTTCCTGTCTACAGGGTCATCATCTCAGTTCCCCTCGATGTTCCCCTTTCTAGGCTTTCCCATGGAGGTGAAGGACCATGTCTCTGTATGGTGTTAGTGAGGCAGTGTGTCATTGTGTGTGTATGTGCGCGCGTGTGTGTTCACTCACCTGTATGCATAAACCTTTCATTGTTTAAATCAACATCCTAATCTTCACTTCTGTACTTAAATTCAGCCACCACCTGTACCTTCAATGATCTAGAACTTCAAATGCTTCTGCTTTTTTTAAATCCCACTTCTGGAAATAACAACAACGCACTCTACTTTCAAACTTTCTAAAGGGATGCATTTCATGTATAAACAACTCTAATCAAGCATCATGTCAAAAGAGGTTGAGGAAGCCGGTCAAACAAAAACATGTGGTCATTCATGGGTTCACTTTAACAGCCATTTCTATTGTGATGTACAGTTGAAGTCTGAAGTTTACCCACAGTAACGTTCTTCGAAATGAGCGGACCAAGGCGCAGCGTGGATTGAGTTCCACATCTTTTTAATACAAAGTGAAACTAGAAACAAAAACAAGAAAACTACAAAGACCGTGACGACGTAGTGGCCAAACACACTAACACAAACAATATCCCACAACCCAGGTGGGAAAAATGGAGAACTTAAGTATGATCCCCAATTGAGACAACGATAATCAGCTGCCTCTACTTGGGAACCATCCAAGCTCACCAACATGGAAATAGGAAAAACTAGAACACCCCCAAGTCACGCCCTGACCTACAACACTATAGAGAACCAAGGGCTCTCTATGGTCAGGGTGTGACACATACACCTTAGCCAAATAGGTTTCAACTCAGTTTTTCACAATTCCTGAAATTAAATCTAGTAAAAATTCCCTGTCTTAGGTCAGTTAGGATCATCACTTTATTTTAAGAATGTGAAATGTCTGAATAATAGTAGAGAGAATGATTTATTCCAGCTTTTATTTATTTCATCACATTCCCAGTGGGTCAGGAGTTTACATACACTCAATTAGTATTTGGTAGCATTGCCTTTAAATTGTTAACTTGGGTCAAATGTTTTGGGTAGCCTTCCACAATAAGTTGGGGGAATTTTGGCCCATTCCTTCTGACAGAGCTGGTGTAACGGAGTCAGGTTTGTAGGCCTACTTGCTCGCACGCGCTTTTTCAGTTCTGCCCACAAATTTTCTCTGGGATTGAGGTCAGGGCTTTGTGATGGCCATTCCAATACCTTGACTTTGTTGTCATTAAGCCATTTGGCCACAACTTTGGAAGTATGCTTGGGGTCATTGTCCATTTGGAAGACCCATTTGCGACCAAGCTTTGACTTCCTGACTGATGTCTTGAGATGTTGCTTCAATATACTCACATAATGTTCCTCCCTCATGATTCCATCTATTTTGTGAAGTGCACCTGGCCCTCCTGCAGCAAAGCACCCCCACAACATGATGCTGCCACCCTCGTTCTTCACTTTTGGGATGGTGTTCTTCGGCTTTCCTCCAAACATAACGATGGTCATTATGGCCAAACAGTTCTATTTTTGTTTCATCAGACCAGAGGACATTTCGCCAAAAGTACGGTCTTTGCAGTGGCAAACCGTAGTCTGGCTTTTTTATGGCGGTTTTGGAGCAGTGGCTTCTTCCTTGCTGAGCGGCCTTTCAGGTTACGTTCGATATAGGACTCATTTTACTGTGGCTATAGATACTTTTGTACCTGTTTCCTCCAGCATCTTCATAAGGTCCTTTGCTGTTGTTCTGGGATTGATTTGCACTTTTCGCACCAAGGTGCATTCATCTCTAGGAGACAGAACGCGTTTCCTTCCTGAGCGGTATGACGGCTGCGTGGTCCCATGGTGTTTATACTTGCGTACTATTGTTTGTGCAGATAAACACGGTACCTTCAGGCGTTTGGAAATTGCTCCCAAGGATGAACCAGACTTGTGGAGGTCTACAATTTTTTCTGAGGTCTTGGCTGATTTCTTTTGATTTTCCCATGATATCAAGCAAAGAGGCACTGAGTTTGAAGGTAGACCTTGAAATACATCCACAGGTACACCTCCAACTGACTCAAATTATGTCAGTTAGCCTATCAGAAGCTTCTAAAGTCATGACATAATTTTCATGAATTTTCCAATCCGTTTAAAGGCACAGTCAACTTTGTGTATGTAAACTTCTGACCCACTGGAATTGTGATACAGTGAATTATAAGTATGTAAGTATGTATATAAGTATGTCTGTATGTTAACAATTGTTGGAAAAATTACTTCTTATGCACAAAGTAGATGTCCTAACCAATTTGCCAAAACTATACATTTGTTAACAAGAAATGTGTGTAGTGGTTGAAAAACGAGTTTTATTGACTCCAACTTAAGTGTATGTAAACTTCCGATTTCAATTGTTTGTAGTGAGTCATTTCTTCCTATCGCAACAGAGAGATAGCCTGCTTCCCGGTCTGTGTGCTGTCTTGCCAAACAATGACCATATGACTTGGGCCTGACGGCACACTGTGATCAGGGACCAGGCTAACAAGGAGCTACCGAAGTCACAGATCTGTGTGTGGTGATGACGTTAATGCCATGTGATACCTGGAAAGCCAACATTTTCAACACAGGCAGGAGTTTAATGAGTGGATAGCTAGTACACAAAAGCAGACTGTGAATTGTCCATTTAACACTCAAACAGCTGTGTTCTTGTAATCTATTGTTTTTCCATTTTAAAACTCATGACCAGTTCCTCGTTCTGCAGAAGATCCTCTTTTGGCAAAATAATAGTCCCTCTTGAGTGCGTGTACCTACTTCCTCTCTGGCTGCTCGGTTCACATGATGCAGAAGTGCCTGGTCAACCCTCCTATACAAAGCTATTTAAGTCAGGACTTGTGGTACTGCCCACACACTACCAGTGGGGAGACGGTCAACACTCACTACCAGTCAGAAGACTGCCTACACACTACCAGTAGGGAGACTGCGTACATACTACCAGTAGGGAGACTGCGTACATACTACCAGTGGGGAGACTGCCTACATACTACCAGTGGGGACTGCCTACATACTACCAGTGGGGAGACCTAGAGAAGGATATGGATATCACAGTAAGTGATATGACTGCATCACTTCCACTTTATGTTGTAGTTTTCTATTTGAATTGTAACACTGTAGGGTAGGGTAGTAGAAATGTGAGGGATCGGGGATATGCTCTTTGGTCTTTTCAACCATGTATACATTAGTAGTCGTCACGTGGAGGCTAAGGCTTTGTTTTCAACCATGTATACATTAGTAGTCATCACGTGGAGGCTAAGGCTTTGTTTTCAACCATGTATACATTAGTAGTCGTCACGTGGAGGCTAAGGCTTTGTTTTCAACCATGTATACATTAGTAGTCGTCACGTGGAGGCTAAGGCTTTGTTTTCAACCATGTATACAGTAGTAGTCGTCACGTGGAGGCTAAGGCTTTGTTTTCAACCATGTATACATTAGTAGTCGTCACGTGGAGGCTAAGGCTTTGTTTTCAACCATGTATACATTAGTAGTCGTCACGTGGAGGCTAAGGCTTTGTTTTCAACCATGTATACAGTAGTAGTCGTCACGTGGAGGCTAAGGCTTGTTTTCAACCATGTATGGTAATGTGCGTTGCTATGATTTCCATTCCGGTCCATAGGTTCACCTGTGAAGGGGGAGGTATCTCTATACTTCACACAGAGGAGGATGGGAAACACCACTATGAAGTGGAGAAGATCCTCAAGTTCAAGAAAGGAGGACAAGGAGGAGGAGCCTTCGCCAGGTAAGCTCTGATAACCTCTGTTTATCTGTGAAGAATTTGAATATACTGTAGGTTGAAACCTTTCAAGGATAGAGGAGTGAGACATTTTAGAGGGAGCAAGAGGACTTCCCATAGTAAAACTCCTTTATGACGTAAGGAAATAGTTTTTGATCTAATGTCAGGGGTGAGGTCACAGAGTTATTTCATTTGGTAATTCCACCCCTGAATGTATTAAAAGCTGTATTGTTTTTCTCCAGGTCCGTGTAGATTGAACCACGGGGTCTGTGTAGATTGAACCATGGGGTCTGCAGATTGAACCAGGGTCTGTGCAGATTCAACCACGGGGTCTGTGTAGATTGAACCACGGGGTCTGTGTAGATTGAACCACGGGTCTGTAGATTGAACCACGGGGTCTGTGTAGTTTGAACCACGGGGTCTGTAGTTGAACCACGGGGTCTGTGTAGATTGAACCACGGGGTCTGTGTAGATTGAACCACAGGGTCTGTGTAGATTGAACCACGGGGTCTGTGTAGGTGAACCACGGGGTCTGTGTAGATTGAACCACGGGGTCTGTGTAGTTTGAACCACGGGGTCTGTGTAGATTGAACCACGGGTCTGTGTAGATTGAACCACGGGATTGAACCACAGGGTCTGTGTAGTGAACCACGGGGTCTGTGCAGGGCCAAATTAAGAAATCATAGGCCCCAGGGCTTAGTTTTTTATATATAGAGATCCTTTTTTTAAAAAATCTGCCTTTTAAAAATGCATATCATGCAAATCTACATAATTTACATGCTAGAAGACATTAGCTGAATCTTTTTAAATGACCGAAATGACCGGCTACTCTGACACTGACAAACTGAGATCAATCTGGTCTTGAATTCGAGCAAACAATAGCCCCAGCCAATGAAGCGACACACAGATTGTACAATATTTGGAGGCAATGTACAGTATATATATATATATATATATATATCATAGTCTACAGTAGGCTGCTAAATACAATTTCCAGTGGCACACAGACTTTCCTAATGATGAAGATGAAGCCATAGGCTACTCACGGTGATGACCGATGCGCCCGTCGTAGCAAAAGCCTGTCTCAAGATGAGCTACACGTTGGGTGTTGTTCTATTGGTTCTACAGAGAGATGAGTCTTCTCTTTTCAATTGCTTGCCAAACTGTACATTTTTGTTTTTCCCGCAATATTGTATTTTGAAATGTACAAAAAAGGCCAACCGACAGCCGGAACCAAACATAGAAATATAATTCATAGATGGCAGTTCCCATTCAAGTCAGGACTGGCATCCATTGCTAGCGTACTCATGATTTTAACATTCACATTTACGTACTCATGAGTTTAAATTGCCAGGGTGTTACAAAAGCATCTAAATCATTTATGGATTGTATGTATTCATGGCCACAGGCAACAATCTGTAGCCTATAGTTGACTACAAATTACATGTTATGGTGTCAGGTGCAATTTCCTGCCGTGGTTTAGGTCCACTTGCAGAATCTATGCCAAGGCGCATTGAAGCTATTCTGGCAGCTCTTGGTGGCACAACACCCTTCAAGACATTTTATGTTGGTGTTTCCTTTAGTTTGGCAGTATGTGCTTGTGATAAAACGTAATTCACAGTTATTATTTTTAATAATCTATTGATTTTCGGTCGCTAAATCTCTGGTGTATTTTTAACATTGAGATCGGGCTCTGGTGGTTGGATAAAAACATATTTAAAAAATTATAATAATACAAAAATGTCATACCGACATATTAACCGGTCACATTTATTGATTGTGCAGTTTATTTTAATTATATTATTAATCAGTTACCCAATCAAGGCAGGGCTCCCACAGTTGCCCACGTGGGCCCTCTACCTCCTCTCCTTCCCCGTCTGATGATTAGCAGAGCGGCAGCAGGCAGTTTACACTCATTGAGAGTCCTCCTGTGGTTGGCAGTTGCAATGAAAAAACATAATAAATATATACAAATATATATAAAACAGGTATGTGGTGTTGTTGTTCCTCAGTGAAGGAGACAAGCTCCTGACGATCAATGGAGTGGACCTACAGGATCTATCCCCAGAGGCCTTCGCCAAGATACTGACGGAAGGAAACCCCATGTTGGTGAGTGATATAGCTGGAGGAGAGTTCTTATATCACTCCACTCTCTTCATGTGTTGCATGTTTCATCACAATATTGTTTTGAACTAATGTCCAACTGAGCATTCTACTAAAATGTATTGTCAATGAGCACTGATTAAGATTGAACCAAAAGTGCGTTACAGTGGCTTAGAAATATGCCATTCAAAAGGATGCAAATAATTAGTAGCAAAACCTTTTGTCCTCGTTTTGATGTCGCCAGATGGACTTTAGATGCAGTATAAACGTTAGCTAAAATTGAGGTAGCTGCCGTTAGCATTGCTAGCTATTTTTGACGAACTTTGATAGCTAATGACAACATTGCCATCTGTCTAAAGTAAATTTGACGACATGATAATGCTGGAAAAGTTGTTTCTAACTAAATATTTGACTCGTTTAGCAATGTCATCTTATTTCCAGACACTATAGTGTAATTTAGACTAAACAGGCGTACCTTCCGTCCAGAATGAATGGGCTTATCACGACTTTAGGGCACCACTATTATGCCGCCCGTCAGGGTTGCCAGGTCTGGCGGAAATTGATTACTCAAAACCCACCCACAAGGCCTAAACACTAACAATTGTTGGGGGGTTTTCAGCAAGAAAGGAGTTGGCACAATTAGCCAATAAACCATTTTTTTCCAATAACGTTATCGAGTGAATATCGACTTAACTTCTAAAGACTTAAGAAACAAATTTCTGTTTTCCATCAAAATACTAATTATTGTGAACTAATATGACTAGCTAAGGAATTTGAATATCAAATCAAACTTTATTTGTTACATGCGCGGAGTACAACAATTGTAGACCTTACCCTGAAATGATTACTTACAAGCCCTTAACAAATGTGCAGTTCAAGAAGATTTAAGAAAATATTTACCAAATAAACTAAAGTAAAAAAAGAATAAAAAGTAACACAATAACAACATAACAATAACGAGGCTATATACAGGGGGTACCGAGTCAGTTTGTGGGGTACAGGTTAGTTGAGGTAATCTGTACATGTGGGTAGGGTTGAAGTGACTATGCATAGATAATAAACAGCGAGGAGCAGCAGTTTACAAAATCAAATGAAATCTAATTTTATTTGTCACATGCGCCGAATACAACAATTGTAGACCTTACCCTGAAATTATTACTTACAAGCCCTTAACCAGTGCAGTTCAAGAAGAAGAAAAATATCTCAGTCGTCTTATTGCTTGGGGGTAGAAGCTGTTGAGGAGCCTTTTGGTCCTAGACTTGGTGCTCCGGTACCGCTTGCTGTGCGGTAGCAGAGAAAACAGTCTATAACTTGGGTGACTGGAGTCTCCTACAATTTTATGGGCTTTCCTCTGGCACTGCCTGGTATATAGGTCCAGGATGGCCGGAAGCTTGGCCCCAGTGACATATTGGGACATACGCACCAGCTTTGTATTTTATTTAATTTTTTATTTAACCAGGTAGGCCAGTTGAGAACAAGTTCTCATTTACAACTGCAACCTGGCCAAGATAAAGCTAAGCAGTGCGACAAAAACAACACAGTTACACAGGGGATAAACAAGCATACAGTCAATAACACAATAGAAAAATCTGTGTACATGGTGTGCAAATGAAGTAAGGCAATAAATAGGCCAATAGTTGTGAAGTAATTACAATTTAGCAACTTACACTGGAGTGATATGTGCAAGTAGAAATACTGGAGTGCAAAAGAGCAGAAAAACAAATATGGGGATGAGGTAGGTAGTTGGTTGGATGGGCTATTTACAGATTGGCTGCTCTTTTTCATTTTTTTCTTTACCTTTATTTAACCAGGCAAGTCAGTTAAGAACACATTCTTACTTTCAATGACGGCCTGGGAACAGCGGGTTAACTGCCTGTTCAGGGGCAGAACGACAGATTTGTACCTTGTCAGCTCCGGTTACTAGTCCAACGCTCTAACCACTAGGCTACCCTGCCGCACTTAAAGTTAGTGAGGAAGATATGTCTCCAACTTCAGTGATTTTTATTTTATTTATTTATTTTTGTAATTAGTTCCAGTCATTGGCAGTAGAGAACATGAAGGAAAGGTGGCCAAAAGAGGTGTTGGCTTTGGGGATGGCCAGTGAAATATATCTGCTGGAGCACGTGTGACAGTTGGGTGTTGCTATGGTGACCAGTGAGTTAAGATAAGGCGGAGCTTTACCTAGCAAAGATTTATAGATGACTTGGAGCCAGTGGGTTTGGCGACGAATATGTAGCGAGGACCAGCCAACAAGAGCATACAAATCGCAGGGGTGGGTATTATATGGGGCTTTGGTGACAAAACGGATGGCACTGTGATAGACTGCATCCAATTTGCTGAGTAGAGTGTTGGAGGCTATTTTGTAAATGACATCGCTGAAGTCTGGGATTGGTAGGATAGTCAGTTTTACGAGAGTATGTTTGGCAGCATGAGTGAAGGGAGGCTTTGTTGCGAAATAGGAAGCCGATTCTATATTTAACTTTGGATTGGAGATGCTTAATGTGAGTCTGGAAGGAGCGTTTACAGTCTAGCCAGACACCTAGGTATTTATAGTTGTCCACATATTCTAAGTCAGAACTGTCCAGAGTAGTGATGCTAGTCGGGGGTGCAAGACGTGATTAGTTGAAGAGCATGCATTTAGTTTTACTAGCATTTAAGAGCAGCTGGAGGCCACGGAAGGAGTGTTGTATGGCGTTGAAGCTCGTTTGGAGGTTTGTTAACAGTGTCCAAAGAAGGGCCAGATGTATACAGAATGATGTCGTCTGCGTAGAGGTGGATCAAAGAATCACCTGCAGCAAGAGCGACATCATTGATATATATACAGAGAAAAGAGTCAGCTTGAGAATTGAACCCTGTGGCACCCCCATAGAGACTGCCAGAGGTCCGGACAACAGGCCTTCCGATTTGACACACTGAACTCTATCTGAGAAGTAGTTAGTGAACCAGGCGAGAAGTAGTTAGTGAACCTGTAGCGCCTTACGGTCAGATGCCGAGCAGTTTCCATACCAGGTGGTGATGCAACCGGTCAGGATGCTCTCAAAGGTGCAGCTTTAGAACTTTTTGAGTATCTGGGGACCCAAATCTTTTCAGTCTCCTGAGGGGGAAAAGGTTTTGTCGTACCCTCTTCATGACTGTCTTGGTGTGTTTGGACCATGATAGTTCGTGGTGATATGGACACCAAGGAACTTGAACTCTTGACCCTCTCCACTACAGCCCCGTCAATGTTAATGGGGGCCTGTTCGGCCCTCCTTTTCCTGTAGTCCACAATCAGCTCCTTTGTCTTGCTCACATTGAGGGAGAGGTTGTTGTCCTGGCACCTCACTGCCAGTTCTCTGACCTCGTTACTATAGGCTTCATTATCGTTGTTGGTGATCAGGCCTATCACTGTTGTGTCGTTGGTGAACTTAATGATGGTGTTGATGTTGTGTTTGGCCACGCAGACGTGGGTGAACAGGGAGTACAGGATGGGACTAAGTACACACCCCTGAGGGGCCCAGTGTTGAGGATCAGTGTGGCAGATGTGTTGCCTACCCTCACCACCTGGGGGCGGCCCATCAGGAAGTCCAGGATCCAGTTGCAGGGGGAGGTGTTTAGTCCCAGAGTCCTTAGCTTAGTGATGAGCTTTGTGGGCACTATGGTGTTGAATGCTGAGCTGTACTCAATGAACAGCATTCTCACATATGTGTTCCTTTTGTCCAGGTGGGAAAGAGCAGTGTTGATTGAGATTGCGTCATCTGTGGATCTGTTGGTGCGGTATGTGAATTGGAGTGGGTCTAGGGTATCTGGGTGGATGCTGTTGATGTGAGCCATGACCAGCCTTTCAAAGCACTTCATGGCTACTGATGTGAGTGCTACAGGGCGGTAATCATTTAGGCAGGTTACCTTCACTCCCTTTGGCACAGGGACTATGGTGGTCTGCTTGAAACATGTAGGCTCTGTCAGGGACAGGTTGAAAATGTCAGTGAAGACACTTGCCAGTTGGGCCATGCATGCTTTGAGTGCACGTCCTGGTAATCCGTCTGTCCCACGGCTTTGTGAATGTTGACCTGTTTAAAGGTCTTGCTCACATCGGCTACCGAGAGCGTTATCGCACAGTCATCCAGAACAGCTGGTGCTCTCGTGCCTACTTCAGTGTTGCTTACCTCGAAGCGAGCATAAAAGGCATTTAGCTCGTCTGGTAGGCTCATGTCACTGGGCAGCTCTCGTCTGGGTTTCCCTTTGTAGTCCGTAACAGTTTTCAAGCCCTGCCACATTCGATGAGCATCAGAGCCGGTGTAGTAGGATTCAATCTTAAAACTACTTGACGAACCCATCCCGTTAGCGGGATCATTTTCATCAACATCCGCTGAAAACAGCGCTTCCTTGTTGGGTTTTCCTCAGGTTTTTGCCTGCAATATCAGTTCTGTTATACTCAGACAATATTTTGACAGTTTGGGAAACTTTAGAGTTTTGTATCCTAATCTGACAATTGTATGCATATTCTAGTTTCTGGGCCTGAGAAATAGGCAGTTTCAAATGGGTATGTTTTTTAGCCAAAAACAAAAATACTGCACCCTACACTCAAGAAGTTAATCCTGTATTGATGCTTTGCTTGTTTGATGGTTCGTCTGAGGGCATAGTGGAATTTCTTATAAGCGTCCAGATTAGTGTCCCGCTCCTTGAAAGCGGCAGCTTTAGCTCAATGCGGATGTTGCCTGTAATCCATGGCTTCTGGTTGGGGTATGTACGTACAGTCACTGTGGGGACGACGTCGTCGATACACTTATTGATGAAGCCGATGACTCCTCAACGCCAATGGATGAATCCTGGAACACTTCTGTATTGAGCGAGTCACGGTACTTCCTGCTTTAGTTTTTGTTTGTAAAGCAGGAATCAGGAGGATATAATTATGGTCAGATTTTCCAAATGGAGGGCGGGGGAGAGCTTTGTATGCATCTCTGTGTGGAGTAAAGTTGGGCTAGAGTTTTTTTTATTTATTTTTTTATGTATTTTATTCCCCCTCTGGTTGTACATGTGACATGCTGGTAAAAAACATTGGTACAGCTGTTATAAGTTTACCTGCATTAAAGTTCCCGGCCACTAGGAGCGCCGCTGGATGAGCATTTCCTTGTTTGCTTACTGCCTTATAGAGTTGGTTGAGTGCGGTCTTAGTGCCAGCATCGGTCTGTGGTGATAAATAGAATGCTACGAATAATATAGATAGTATGGTCTACAGCTTATCATAAGGTACTCTACCTCAGGCGAGCAATACCTCGAGACTTCTTTAATATTTTAGACATCGCGCACCAGCTGTTATTGACAAAAAGACACACACCCCCACCCCTTCTCTTACCAGACGTAGCTTCTTCTCTGTTCTGCCGGTGCATGGAAAATCCCACCAGCTCTATATTGTCCGTGTCGTCATTCAGCCACGACTCGGTGAAACATAAGATATTACCATTTTTGATGTCCCGTTGGTTGGATAAACGTAATCGTAGGTCATTAATTTCATTTTCAAATGATTGCATGTTAGCAAGTAGAACAGATTACAGTGGGAGTTTAGTCGCTCGGTCTACGGATTCTCAGCACCTTCTTTTCCTCCATCGTTTCTTCACGCAAATAACGGGGATTTGGGCCTGTTCCCGGGAAACCAGTATATCCGTCTCGTCGGACTCGTTAAAGGAAAAAGCTTCTTCCAGTTCGTGGTGAGTAATCGCTGTTCTGATGTCCAGAAGATATTTTTGGTCATAAGAGATGGTAGCAGCAACATTATGTACAAAATAAGTTTAAAAAAACAAGTAACAAACAACGCAAAAAAACGAACAAAATAGCTTAGTTGGTTAGGAGCATGTAAAACGTTCATCCTCTCCGGCGCCATCTTATATTTTGTGAGAGAAAAGATAATTTGCCCTTATTAAACTTAAAAAATGAATGTAGGGCTATTTTCTGGAAAATGTGCCAGATGTTAAGACTACAAGCCATTATAAATGGCCTATTTGAGAGATTGACTTGTCATTTCAATCAGCGTAGGCTAGGCCTACTGACTAAAATCCAGGTTTATGATTGTAATTCAACTTTGTCATGGTTTGGTTAGCTGGATGCAGGTAGCTTATAGCCCCTGGTAGGCCTACATCTCATTTCAGATAACCTACAGTAGCCGAGGCAAGATGTAACATGAACGATTTAGCAGCTTGCTTAGTTCGAATTGACAGACTAATTCATTCAACATGAATATCGAGGCGCTTCCAAGGTAATAAGTGCTTCAGTTGCCGAACAGGCTACTAAGGATGGGGGTCGTAATTTCAATCACTGAACCAAATGTGAACAATAGACCTATGCTTGTCAACAACAGCTAGTGTTTTTATGTATTTACCTGTAGTCTAATCTGACTGATTTACTTTCAATTTAATCAATCCCAACAAACAGCTGATTGGTAATTGAGTTAGCAGCTGTGACCATGATCACAATTGATAACATCCAATTTCATTATCTAAACATGGCCATTCATAATTGTATAATAACATAAGGCTACAACAACAATAAACTGAAGTTATAATATAACCTATTTATTACATCCAGTGGTGTAAAATGCTTAAGTAAAAATACTTAAGTATTACTTTGTTTTTTAGGGTATCTGTACTTTACTATTTATATTTTTGACAACTTTTTTACTTCATTACATTCCTAAAAACAAAGTAGGTACTTTTACACTGTATATTTTCGCTGACAAAAGTTCTCTTTACATTTTGAATGCTTTAAGGACAGAAAGTGTCTAATTCACGCATTTATCAAGAGAACATCCCTGGTCATCCCTAATGCCTCTGATCTGGCAGACTCACTAAACAGAGAACATCCCTGGTCATCCCTAATGCCTCTGATCTGGCAGACTCACTAAACACACGTGCTTTGTTTCTAAATTATGTCTGAATGTTGGAGATAACCCTGGCTATCCATAAATGTTAAAAAACAAATTTATATGCAATGACTCCAGTCATATTGTCATTTCAACGTATTTATTGTATAAAATGGTAGGCTACAGTAGCCTACATAGGCATTTTAAAAGTAGCCCAAAAACCTGCAACCAATACATTTTTACCCATGACATCATTTTCATTGTAGCCCAATTTAGAAGGGAAACGCTGATGGTAGAGGGCTGCTTGATCATTTTCATGACAATGGTATGACTGAGGTGCAACCTATGAATAAGATATTTACCAGAAGTGACTAACATGGCTTGATGTTTTGAGTCACCATTTGAACCCATTCATCTGAATATTAGTCAGAGAGAGAGAGAGACAGGGGAATTTTGTCAGACCTGGGCCCTGACAGTAAATCTCAGTAAGACAAAAAATAATGGTGTTCCAAAAAAGGTCCAGTTGCCAGGACCACAAATACAAATTCCATCTAGACACTGTTGCCCTAGAGCACACAGGTCACTATACATACCCTGGCCTAAACATCAGCTCCACAGGATGTCACTATACATACCCTGGCCTAAACATCAGCTCCACAGGTCACTATACATACCCTGGCCTAAACATCAGCTCCACAGGTCACTATACATACCCTGGCCTAAACATCAGCTCCACAGGATGTCACTATACATACCCTGGCCTAAACATCAGCTCCACTGGTCACTATACATACCCTGGCCTAAACATCAGCGCCACAGGTCACTATACATACCCTGGCCTAAACATCAGCTCCACTGGTCACTATACATACCCTGGCCTAAACATCAGCTCCACAGGATGTCACTATACATACCCTGGCCTAAACATCAGCTCCACAGGATGTCACTATACATACCCTGGCCTAAACATCAGCGCCACAGGATGTCACTATACATACCCTGGCCTAAACATCAGCTACAAAGGTCACTATACATACCCTGGCCTAAACATCAGCTCCACAGGTCACTATACATACCCTGGCCTAAACATCAGCGCCACAGGATGTCACTATACATACCCTGGCCTAAACATCAGCTCCACAGGATGTCACTATACATACCCTGGCCTAAACATCAGCTCCACAGGATGTCACTATACATACCCTGGCCTAAACATCAGCTCCACAGGATGTCACTATACATACCCTGGCCTAAACATCAGCGCCACAGGATGTCACTATACATACCCTGGCCTAAACATCAGCTCCACAGGATGTCACTATACATACCCTGGCCTAAACATCAGCTCCACAGGATGTCACTATACATACCCTGGCCTAAACATCAGCGCCACAGGTCACTATACATACCCTGGCCTAAACATCAGCTCCACAGGATGTCACTATACATACCCTGGCCTAAACATCAGCTCCACAGGATGTCACTATACATACCCTGGCCTAAACATCAGCTCCACAGGATGTCACTATACATACCCTGGCCTAAACATCAGCTCCACAGGATGTCACTATACATACCCTGGCCTAAACATCAGCTCCACAGGATGTCACTATACATACCCTGGCCTAAACATCAGCTCCACAGGTCACTATACACACCCTGGCCTAAACATCAGCTCCACAGGATGTCACTATACATACCCTGGCCTAAACATCAGCGCCACAGGTCACTATACATACCCTGGCCTAAACATCAGCGCCACAGGTCACTATACATACCCTGGCCTAAACATCAGCGCCACAGGTCACTATACATACCCTGGCCTAAACATCAGCTCCACAGGATGTCACTATACATACCCTGGCCTAAACATCAGCTCCACAGGATGTCACTATACATAACCTGGCCTAAACGTCAGCTCCACAGGATGTCACTATACATACCCTGGCCTAAACGTCAGCTCCACAGGATGTCACTATACATACCCTGGCCTAAACATCAGCTCCACTGGTCACTATACATACCCTGGCCTAAACATCAGCTCCACTGGTCACTATACATACCCTGGCCTAAACATCAGCTCCACAGGATGTCACTATACATACCCTGGCCTAAACATCAGCTCCACTGGTCACTATACATACCCTGGCCTAAACATCAGCTCCACAGGTCACTATACATACCCTGGCCTAAACATCAGCTCCACAGGTCACTATACCCACCCTGGCCTAAACATCAGTGCCACAGGTCACTTCCACAAAGCTGTGAGACAAGGCGAGGAACATGTACCTTCAAAAGGAACATAAAATTCAACATACCAATTAGGATCTGCTAAAAATACTTGAATCAGTTATAGAGCCCATTGCTCCTTATGGTTGGGAGGTCTGGGGTCCGCTCACCAATCAAGAATTCACAAAATTGGACAAATACCAAATTTAGACTCTGCATGCTTAATTCTGCCAAACTATCCCCGGTGTACAACATAAAACACCAAATAATGCCTGCAGAGCAGAATTTGGCTGATACCCGCTAATGATCAAAATTCAGAAAAAAGCAATGAAAAGGATACAAAGCAAACCACTACAGAGAGAAGAGTTCCCTAAGCAAGCTGGTGTATGTATGACCATATTAGAGACACATATTTCCCTCAGATTGTACAGAACCATAAAGATTTTGAAATCAAATCCAATTTTGATTAACTCCCATATCTACTGGGTGAAATACCACAGTGTGACATCACAGCAGCAAAATTTGTGACCTGTTGCCACAAGAAAAGGTCAACCAGTGAAGAACAAACACCATTGTAAATACAACCCATATTTAAATGTTTATTTATTCTCCCTTTTGTACTTTTAACTATTTGCATGTCATTACAACACTGTATATAAACATAATGACTTTTTGAAATGTCCTTAACCTTTTGGAACTATGGTGAGTGTGATGTAAATGGTTTATTTTAATTGTATCTTTCACTTGCCTTGGCAATGTAAGCGTATGTTTCCCATGCTAATGAAGTCCCTTACATTGACAGCGGTGATGCCGTTGTTTATGGCTTACAGGTTTCTTCACCTCTCCAGGTAGGAAGAGGAAGGACATCAGTGTTGTTGTTCAGAGCCTTGTCTGTTATCTTCCCATCTCTCTAGACTGTCCACTCAAGCCAGCAGGGCTCCTCCACCAGAGAGATGCCCAGAGGGGCTGAGGCCAGGGCTCTCCACCCGGTCTCCAAGGAGAGCACCATACTCAGCTTCAGCCTGGAGATGAGACGCAGAGGATGACCTGACGACCTGGAGAGGTGGGCTGAATCACTCAGCCAGTCAATTAGCCAGTCACTCAGCCAGTCACTCAGCCAGTCACTCAGTCAATCATCCATGAACTGTTTTGAACATAGTCCCCACATTTTAGGGACCAAAAGTATTGGGACAAATTTACTTAACTTTTTACTACTTTAATACATATTTAAGTATTTGGTCCCATATTCCTAGCACGTAATGATTTACATGAAACTTGTGACTCTACAAATTTGTTGGCTGCATTTGCTGTTTGTTTTGGTTGTTTTTTTAGATACTTTTGTGCCCAATAGAAAGCAATAGTAAATAATACATTAGCTGTATTAAAGCTGACAATTTAACCTCAGTCATTGTATCATTTCAAATCCAAAGTGCTTGAGTACAGAGTCAAACTCCCCCAAAAAATATTTCACACTTCAATACTTTTAGAGCTTACTGTATATACCTGGAATGTGTGTTCACATGCATATTATATTTAGTGTAGAATGTATTTGAATGTTTCCCAAACCCGTGCACGTTTAGGTTTTTACTGTAGCATAACACAGCTGACTCAAATACCCAACTCATCGTCAAAGCTTTGATTATTTGAATCAGCTGTGTAGTGCTGGGGTAAAAACCAAAGTGTTCACCCAGGGGGCCCCGGGACCTAGTTTGGGGAAACCCTGTTTTAATGGGCCACTGGCCTCACACGAATCTCCATTAAAAATGTATAACGTCATGTATCGTCCCTGAACAAAGTGACTCCTATCGCCCATGGAAGACCTCACAGAAGAGGATGTCAACAAAGCCGATGGTGAGGTTGACGATCTGTTCCTGGTTGCCATGACGAACACCAGAATCTCTGTGGTGAGGGGCGTGGCTGCGGTGACGGGAGCTCTTGTCACAACTGTGGCAAGTCGGATTGTAACTTCAACGAGGTTGTCATGGTCGCAGAGTCCAGCAAAGTCACCCTGGGTAAGTTTTAATAATATGTATTTGTAAGCAGTGGGGGCAATTCCCAGCACACTTGTATTTTTGACTTGCTTTTAATTGATAGGACAGTGAGTAGAGGGGACAGGAAAGACTGGAGAAGATTGTGTTCAATAGATAGTGGGATGGTTTCGTACCCAGGCAGACACGATACATGAGCACTGGGGAGTGGCAGCATATAACCACAAGCCAGACCACAGCAGGCCACCCTTCATTTTCATCTAACCAGGGTGTACCCTGGGCATGTTCTGGTGCTGACTTCAAAGATTCAACGCGGGCCTGGTTGGTAAGTAGGCTGTTCCTTTTATTAACAGTATCGGTACTGCCAACCGAGCAGTGCTTCTGGAGCATTTATTCTACTGTTGTAACTGGTTTTTGCCTGGCATTTAAGAAGACATTGTATGGTGACACAGATACTTTCTGGAACTACTTACTCAACTCTACCTGGTTCCAAATCGCGGCGATAGCGGTGCTTGTAGAAACAATCATAGTTACATTTTTATATTTTATTACAGTATAATTACAATTTATTTAACTCTAACTGGTTCCAAATCGTGGCTAGTGGTGCTTATAGAAGCTATATTTTATTTTCATATTTATTACTGTGAATTAACCATTTAATCACATAATTTCTGAGTAAATACAGGTTATTTTGGTGTAATGAAAATACACTTCCCTCATTACTGGCTCCCATGACCCTTCCGACAGAGAAGTGAAACCCTGGTCATGAATACCATATCACAATCACCATGTCCACGTAGTTATAAACTAGACTGGTTCCCTTCCACATCTCCTCCATGTAGTTATAGACTAGACTGGTTCCCTTCCACATCTAACCCACGTAGTTATAAACTAGACTGGATCCCTTCCACATCTACTCCACGTAGTTATAAACTAGACTGGTTCCCTTCCACTCCACGTAGTTATAAACTAGACTGGTTCCCTTCCACATAGTTATAAACTAGACTGGTTCCCTTCCACATCTCCTCCACGTAGTTATAAACTAGACTGGTTCCCTTCCACATCTCCTCCACGTAGTTATAAACTAGACTGGATCCTTCCACATCTACTCCACGTAGTTATAAACTAGACTGATCCCTTCCACATCTACTCCACGTAGTTATAAACTAGACTGGATCCCTTCCACATCTACTCCACATAGTTATAACTAGACTGGTTCCCTTCCACATCTCCTCCACATAGTTATAAACTAGACTGGTTCCTCTCCACATCTCCTCCACGTAGTTATAAACTAGACTGGTTCCCTTCCACATCTCCTCCACGTAGTTATAAACTAGACTGTCTCCTTCCACATCTCCTCCACGTAGTTATAAACTAGACTGGATCCCTTCCACATCTACTCCACGTAGTTATAAACTAGACTGGATCCCTTCCACATCTACTCCACGTAGTTATAAACTAGACTGGATCCCTTCCACATCTACTCCACGTAGTTATAAACTAGACTGGATCCCTTCCACATCTACTCCACGTAGTTATAAACTAGACTGGTTCCCTTCCACATCTACTCCACGTAGTTATAAACTAGACTGGTTCCCTTCCACATCTCCTCCACGTAGTTATAAACTAGACTGGTTCCCTTCCACATCTCCTCCACGTAGTTATAAACTAGACTGGATCCCTTCCACATCTACTCCACGTAGTTATAAACTAGACTGGATCCCTTCCACATCTACTCCACGTAGTTATAAACTAGACTGGATCCCTTCCACATCTACTCCACGTAGTTATAAACTAGACTGGATCCCTTCCACATCCCCTACACGTAGTTATAAACTAGACTGGTTCCCTTCCACATCTCCTCCACGTAGGTTATAAACTAGACTGGATCCCTTCCACATCTACTCCACGTAGTTATAAACTAGACTGGATCCCTTCCACATCTACTCCACGTAGTTATAAACTAGACTGGATCCCTTCCACATCTACTCCACGTAGTTATAAACTAGACTGGATCCCTTCCACATCTACTCCACGTAGTTATAAACTAGACTGGATCCCTTCCACATCTACTCCACATAGTTATAAACTAGACTGGATCCCTTCCACATCTACTCCACATAGTTATAAACTAGACTGGATCCCTTCCACATCTACTCCACATAGTTATAAACTAGACTGGATCCCTTTCTCATCTACTCCACATAGTTATAAACTAGACTGGATCCCTTCCACATCTCCTCCACTCTTAGCACCATGGGATTATTTCACTTGTGCTGCTTCACCAATGCTCTGCCATGGGTCCCAAACAATGACATCATCCAAACGAAGAGCTTGTTGAGGTATGCTTCCTCATCTTCTTCATTGTATTTTCTGATGACCGTTTTGTCTGTCTGTTTCTCTCTCTTTGTGTGTTCAGTGTCACGAGGAATGGGCAACTTGGAAAAAGTACAACAGTTGGACAACCTCTTTATTGAAAACTATTTATGCCACATGTACCTTCGGCGTAGACGTACACATAAGATGTGGAGTGTTCCCACTTTGTCAGCAACTCCAGGTTTGTTATAGAATCATGTGTTTTTGGATTATGTTGACGATTTTCTTATTCTTTTATCATAATAACAATTATACAACTGTTTATTAAACGTTGCAAATGGCAATTAGTACAAATATTTAACTTGATGATGGACAGTCTGGACTACAGACTGCGAACGTTAACTTTAGCCCAATGTTTTTTGTTACTATGGTAATAACTGGATTTGTTTATTGATTGATTTATTCCAGAGAAGATCACCATCTATCACTACAAGTCTGACTGTGTGGACGGAGAGTTTCGGGGGTCCCGTGGTGCTCAACTTCACCAGCTCTAACTGTTTCCTCAAGTGTGTTACATGACCTGAGAGCGAGCCCTCTCTGTGTTAGTGAGCACATACCCTTCTGAGCTTTCTGCTGCTAAGACGAATCTTAGCAAGGCCCTGACAAACGAAACTGCAAAGGGAGAGTATCGAATTGGGTTCTCATACTGTATTTATTGCAGGGCAGCAAGGAGGGAGCGTGTGCACCAAAACAGTACAACAGACCCTCAATACTACTTCCCTAAAGAGAGGATATTTCTGCAGATACACAAATAACTTCTCACAAGGTCACAGCATACCCTGACTCTACCCTGACTCTACCCTGACTCTACCCTGACTCTACCCGGACTCTACCCTGACTCTACCCTGACTCTACCCTGACTCTACCCGGACTCTACCCTGACTCTACCCTGACTCTACAGAACACCTTTCTAATATTGAGTTGCACCCCCAGTCCCCCCTTTTGCCCTCAGAACAGCCTCAATTTGTCGGGACATGGACTCAACAAGGTGTCAATAGCGGGGTCAGGTGGTTCAAGGCCCTCTAATATACATTGGGGTCAGGTGGTTCAAGGCCCTCTAATATACATTGGGGTCAGGTGGTTCAAGGCCCTCTAATATACATTGGGGTCAGGTGGTTCAAGGCCCTCTAGTAGACATTGGGGTCAGGTGGTTCAAGGCCCTCTAGTAGACATTGGGGTCAGGTGGTTCAAGGCCCTCTAGTAGACATTGGGGTCAGGTGGTTCAAGGACCTCTAATAGACATTGGGGTCAGGTGGTTCAAGGCCCTCTAGTAGACATTGGGGTCAGGTGGTTCAGGGCCCTCTAATATACATTGGGGTCAGGTGGTTCAAGGCCCTCTAGTAGACATTGGGGTCAGGTGGTTCAAGGCCCTCGACTTCAACCCACTTGGAGGAGGTATCTAATACAAACAAAATTTTTGACCCTTTACTTGGTGGTAAACAGATGACATTGATTTGAAGCTTTCCAAAGGGTTCCCATGGTAGTGATCTGGTTCCCATTCCAGTAACTGGAGTGGTTGTTTTCATGTTGTGTTTCAGATCTTTTTAACCATGTTGTTTTTGCACATTGTGCCAAATTTGGGACAATACCATTCTTTCCTACACATTCCCAACATCTCTCCTTGGACTCATGCCGCGTTCCATGCTACTATACGTATGTGTGCAAGATAGGGAAGTAGTATGAGTGGCGCCCCCGTACGGCCGTCTGGGGGGCGCCAGACGCCATCGTCATCGGGTTTTCAGCCTGAAGAATCAAACACCACTTTTCAACGGTATCAGCATTGTTTTGCATATTAACAGCACCAGTAGAAGTATGTACAGTCACCATGGGTGAGTCCCGTGGGGGGAGGAGGAACAGCGGGTGAGTCCCGTGAGGGGAGGAGGAACCGCGGGTGAGTCCCGTGAGGGGAGGAGGATCCCCTTTCGTAACAGAATCGGCCCTAAAAGTGGGCGGCACATTTAATAACGGCACCAGCGTTGGGTAACGCCGCCGCTCCGAACAATGCCGCTACCGTCGTGTTTAACAACGTCATAAACCCACGCCGCTTCCACAAGCTCCTGAAGTCCTTCAAACCCCACCTACATACCTTGAATCAGTATAGATTGTCACCTTCTTACGCCTCGATCACACCGACGGCGTCATCACGTTTTGGTACATCAGAAGTACATTCATTTCCAATGGACCGCTGCGTTTGCCTTGCTGCATTGCGCTGCGTTCTGTGTGGTGGTGTATGTTGGTGTAAAATTGCATGCATAGACGACTTGACAGAAGTGGTAGCAGAAGGGGAGTGTTGAACTGTTGTTGGACACACGCAGATGATGCTGCATACCTTTCTGCGTAATAACGCTGATGGTGTGATCGAGGCACCATCCCTCTGTCAGCATCAACGCGTGCGTCAGCGCCCTCCCCTCTGCCAACTGTGCTGAGGTACCAGGATGTAACGGAGCAGACCCTAGCCATGTGTGGACTGTGACTACAGCGGGCCCCGCCCATCTATTTCCCATTTGGTCCAGGTAGGATGACCCATCTGAATATGACACTAAGTCAGCATTTAAAAGGCACGTCACACAAGTCCTGGTTGGCAGTGACGATGTCACCATCACGTCTTAGACAGCAGTGATGGATGGTGTCATGGATTGGTAGGAGAGTTGCGGGGTTTTAGCCGAGCACATTTTAACTACATGTCCCCTGACAGCAGCTTCCCAACCGGTAGTCCTGGTCGACGCCACCTGGTTAGTTTTCCCTACTACGGAGCGTGTTCTGTCGACGGAGGCATATGGCCCGTTGGATGAGGTCTTGAATTTGAGGATCTTTGTGACTCCAGTTCTCATCTAGTTGATGCATGTTATGTTTGAGATTCAACCACTGAAGTCTGGTGTTTCTTAAATTAGCCGAACTGGAAAAATAATGTTAATGTCATGAGGCATTGGTCCCGGTCCCGACCGGGTTTCATTTCAAAGGACTTTTTGTGGCAGCGTTTGATTCTTGCTCGGGTCCAGGGAACCACCCTTTGGCCAGATGGTGTCCG
>NC_088218.1:4085794-4153588 GCF_036934945.1 Oncorhynchus masou masou | reverse complement strand
TCCTGCCCTAGAGTAACCCCAAACCCAACCGGCCCCGGTCAAATTTACATCTGAAACATGACAAACCTTATAGACTGTCTGTCTGTCTGTCTGTCTGTCTGTCTGACTGTCTGTCTGTCTGTCTGTCTGTCTGTCTGTCTCCTCTCCTGCCCTAGAGTAACCCCAAACCCAACCGGCCCCGGTCAAATTTACATCTGAAACATGACAAACCTTATAGACTGTCTGTCTGTCTCCTCTCCTGCCCTAGAGTAACCCCAAACCCAACCGGCCCCGGTCAAATTTACATCTAAAACATGACAAACCTTATAGACTGTCTGTCTGTCTCCTCTCCTGCCCTAGAGGTAACCCCAAACCCAACCGGCCCGGTCAAATTTACATCTGAAACATGACAAACCTTATAGACTGTCTGTCAGTCTCCTCTCCTGCCCTAGAGTAACCCCAAACCCAACCGGTAGAGTCAGATTTACATCTGAAACATGACAAACCTTATAGACTGTGTCTGTCTGTCTCCTCTCCTGCCCTAGAGTAACCCCAAACCCAACCGGCCCCGGTCAAATTTACATCTGAAACATGACAAACCTTATAGACTGTATCTGTCTGTCTCCTCTCCTGCCCTAGAGTAACCCCAAGCCCAACCGGCCGGTCAAATTTACATCTGAAACATGACAAACCTTATAGACTGTCTGTCTGTCTGTCTGTCTGTCTGACTGTCTGTCTGTCTGTCTGTCTGTCTGACTGTCTGACTGTCTGTCTGTCTGTCTCCTCTCCTGCCCTAGAGTAACCCCAAACCCAACCGGCCCCGGTCAAATTTACATCTGAAACATGACAAACCCACTTCCCCAGAAACCTGCTACTCATTTCCTGTCTCGTCTAACTCAGCAGACCAGACAGACAGAGAAAATAAGGAGGAGAAGGGGGGGTGTGAAAGGGGATGGATACTCGTGAAGATGTAATTGCCTGCAAACGTCACATGATGAAGCTGAATGTCTGTGTTGGTTGGCATTTCTGGCGGGCATTTCTGGGCCCGAGGCTTTCAACATCTCAGTCATTGTATTGTATACAGTTTTCTGGCTTTGATATGGGCAAGACCCCAGCACATCATGTCAACAGCCGACATTAAGTATTCATTCTGTATAATACAGTGATAAAGGAACACTGATGATGACAATGATGGAGATGATAAACTCCCCCCCTTTTCATCCACTGTGGTTTTGGACCTGTGATTACAAATGCGTTACATTGTAGGGTGAGAACTATATAAATCTATTTTTTTAGTCGGTTAAGTTTATACATATTCTTATGACTGTTTGTTATGACTTCCACGTGACATCAACCAGTGTTTCTCCTAAATGCTTTTAGCAGCGGCGCACTGCCGTTGCTAGTCGTGGGTACGCCACCGAAAAACGTATATATAAAAATAAGAAATCATTTTACCATCCCCGTGGTGCAACACTGGTTGATGTCATGTGGAAGTCAGAACAAACATCCATAAGAACTTGTATAAACTTAAATAACTAAAACCCAGATAAAATATGTGGAAAATATAATAGAGCAGTATATATATTTAATGATTACCTTTGAGAACTAACAATCCCCCAAAATAAAAAATAAACAGTCGGGATGAATCCAAAATGTAAAAAATATCATGTCATGGGGCCCCACATTGATTTTGTTGTACTGTTTGAGTCATTCAGATAGCATAAGAACAAGGCATAAGCCACGGCTAAATGTGTAGAATTGAAGGAATTTAGCTTTAAAATCTTCTCTCAGCCCTATGGCACATTTTTTTGAATGGCATGAAATTAGCTTTAAAAAAAACAGTACAATGTTCTCTCTGCTTGTGACAAAATGTATAGAATTGCAGGAAATGTGCTTTAAAACAGCAGCAGTTTGTCTCTGCGGCCAAGAAGAGGGCCTCTAAACCGCACAACTGGCCACACCCACTACCACCATCCGGGTTATGGTTAGTATGGTGCTCCTCACCTGTACACCCAGGGTTATGGTTAGTATGGTGCTCCTCACCTGTGCCCCCAGAGTTATGGTTCGTATGGTGCTCCTGGCCTGTACACCCAGGGTTATGGTTAGTATGGTGCTCCTGACCTGTACCCCCAGGGTTATGTTAGTATGGTGCTTGACCTGTACATCAGGGTTATGGTTAGTATGGTGCTCCTCACCTGTACCCCCAGGGTTATGGTTAGTATGGTGCTCCTGTGAGTTAGTATGGTGCTCCTCACCTGTACGACCCGAAGGGTTATGGTTAGTATGGTGTTCCTCACCTGTACACCCAGGGTTATGGTTAGTATGGTGCTCCTGGCCTGTACACCCAGGGTTATGGTTAGTATGGTGCTCCTCACCTGTACACCCAGAGTTATGGTTCGTATGGTGCTCCTCACCTGTACACTCAGGGTTATGGTTAGTATGGTGCTCCTGACCTGTACCCCCAGGGTTATGGTTAGTATGGTGCGTTAGTATGGTGCTCCTCACCTGTGCCCCCAGGGTTATGGTTAGTATGGTGAGTTAGTATGGTGCTCCTCACCTGTATACGAAGGGTTATGGTTAGTATGGTGTTCCTCACCTGTACACCCAGGGTTATGGTTAGTATGGTGCTCCCTGACCTGTACCCCCAGGGTTATGGTTAGTATGGTGCGTTAGTATGGTGCTCCTCACCTGTACACTCAGGGTTATGGTTAGTATGGTGCGTTAGTATGGTGCTCCTCACCTGTACACCCAGGGTTATGGTTAGTATGGTGCTCCTGACCTGTACCCCCAGGGTTATGGTTAGTATGGTGCTCCTCACCTGTACACCCAGGGTTATGGTTAGTATGGTGTTCCTCACCTGTACCCCCAGGGTTATGGTTAGTATGGTGCTCCTGGCCTGTACCCCCAGGGTTATGGTTAGTATGGTGCTCCTGGCCTGTACACCCAGGGTTATGGTTAGTATGGTGCTCCTCACCTGTACACCCAGGGTTATGGTTAGTATGGTGCTCCTCACCTGTACACCCAGGGTTATGGTTAGTATGGTGCTCCTCACCTGTACCCCCAGGGTTAAGGTTAGTATGGTGCTCCTGACCTGTACACTCAGGGTTATGGTTAGTATGGTGCTCCTCACCTGTACACCCAGGGTTATGGTTAGTATGGTGCTCCTGACCTGTACCCCCAGGGTTATGGTTAGTATGGTGCTCCTGGCCTGTACACCCAGGGTTATGGTTAGTATGGTGCTCCTGGCCTGTACCCCCAGGGTTATGGTTAGTATGGTGCTCCTCACCTGTACACCCAGGGTTATGGTTAGTATGGTGCTCCTCACCTGTACCCCCAGGGTTATGGTTAGTATGGTGCTCCTCACCTGTACCCCCAGAGTTATGGTTCGTATGGTGCTCCTCACCTGTACACCCAGGGTTATGGTTAGTATGGTGCTCCTGACCTGTACCCCCAGGGTTATGGTTAGTATGGTGCGTTAGTATGGTGCTCCTCACCTGTACCCCCAGGGTTATGGTTAGTATGGTGAGTTAGTATGGTGCTCCTCACCTGTATACGAAGGGTTATGGTTAGTATGGTGTTCCTCACCTGTACACCCAGGGTTATGGTTAGTATGGTGCTCCTGACCTGTACCCCCAGGGTTATGGTTAGTATGGTGCTCCTCACCTGTACACTCAGGGTTATGGTTAGTATGGTGCGTTAGTATGGTGCTCCTCACCTGTATACGAAGGGTTATGGTTAGTATGGTGCTCCTGACCTGTACCCCCAGGGTTATGGTTAGTATGGTGCTCCTCACCTGTACACCCAGGGTTATGGTTAGTATGGTGCTCCTCACCTGTACACCCAGGGTTATGGTTAGTATGGTGCTCCTGACCTGTACACCCAGGGTTATGGTTAGTATGGTGCTCCTGACCTGTACACCCAGGGTTATGGTTAGTATGGTGCTCCTGACCTGTACCCCCAGGGTTATGGTTAGTATGGTGCTCCTCACCTGTACACCCAGGGTTATGGTTAGTATGGTGCTCCTGACCTGTACACCCAGGGTTATGGTTAGTATGGTGCTCCTCACCTGTACACCCAGGGTTATGGTTAGTATGGTGCTCCTCACCTGTACACCCAGGGTTATGGCTAGTATGGTGCTCCTCACCTGTACCCCCAGGGTTATGGTTAGTATGGTGCGTTAGTATGGTGCTCCTGACCTGTACCCCCAGGGTTATGGTTAGTATGGTGCTCCTCACCTGTACCCCCAGGGCCTGTCCAGAGATAACGGCCACAGTGACCCCCTCCCTGCTGGGCTTGGGGACCTGGCTGTCCTTCAGCTCCTGGTACTGGGGCTCCACCATCTTGTCCTCCCTCCTCAGGTTGACCCACAGCTGCAGGCCCTGGACGGGCTCCTCAGACACGGGCATCTCTGCATGGACCACCCCTCGGCCTGCCGTCATCCACTTATGAAGACACACAGAGACGGACACAGAAACACACACACACAGATACAGAGAGGCATAGACACACACACAGATACAGAGAGGCATAGACACACACACACAGATACAGAGAGGCATAGACACACACACACAGATACAGAGAGGCATAGACACACACACACAGCATAGACACACACACACACAAAACACACACACAGATACAGAGAGGCATAAACACACACACAGATACAGAGAGGCATAGACACACACACACACAAGACACAATTACTAACCATATAAAGGAGTATTGTACAGTATAATATACATGAAATCAATGTTGTCTGATATGACTTCCATAATAAATCACCCATGTGGACTTAATACTGGAACTAACTGGTTTCCAGGAGGAATTTAACTTCACATTTACACCTTTCCTTCCCCACTGCTGTGATATGTACCTAGTGGATGTCTATCTTCCCCACTGCTGTGATATGTACCTAGTGGATGTCTATCTTCCCCACTGCTGTGATATGTACCTAGTGGATGTCTATCTTCCCCACTGTACCTAGTGGATGTCTATCTTCCCCACTGTACCTAGTGGATGTCTATCTTCCCCACTGCTGTACCTAGTGGATGTCTATCTTCCCCAGTGCTGTGATATGTACCTAGTGGATGTCCATTGTTCGTCTCAAAGCTCCGCTAACATTAAAATAAAATGGCTGCTACTACTTTTGGTCCAGGGGCCAAGCTGTGCACTAAATAGGGTCTAGAGCCCTCAAACTCAACGTTGGACCTCGAAGCCATTTCCACTGCGTGTTCTCATTGTCCCCTCTAATCAGGGCCTGATTTAGTCCTGGGACACCAGGTGTGTGCAATTCATTATCAGGTAGAACAGAAAACCAGCAGGCTCCGGACCTCGTAGGGTAAGAGTGGAGTACCCTTGGTCTAGAGAATAAGGGCTCAGGGAATAGGGTTTGAGCCAAAAGTAGTGCACTATATAGGGAATAGGGGTTTTAGCCAAAAGTAGTGCACTATATAGGGAATAGGGGTTTTAGCCAAAGGTAGTGCACTATATAGGAATAGGGTTTTTAGTAGTGCACTATATAGGTAATAGGGGGGTTTGAGCCAAAAGTAGTGCACTATATAGGGAATAGGGGGTTTTAGCCAAAAGTAGTGCACTATATAGGGAATAGGGGTTTTAGCCAAAAGTAGTGCACTATATAGGGAATAGGGGTTTTAGCCAAAAGTAGTGCACTATATAGGGAATAGGGGTTTTAGCCAAAAGTAGTGCACTATATAGGGAATAGGGGTTTAAGCCAAAAGTAGTGCACTATATAGGGAATATGGAGCCATTTCTAATGCACGTTTTCAGTGCCCAGAGGGTGATGCAGCGTTGCTGTGGGAAGCTAATTGAGCAATAACACTTAAAACTTTCGTCAGCAGCTTTCCCCTCCTGTTCCACTGTGAGGAAACCCGTCTGCCCTGGGTTAGTAGCTCCAGCCCCCACCAATGGTGTTTGTCTCTCCCGCTCTCTCTCCCCGTTGCACGCACACAACAAGTCCCGTGTAGTAGTATTTTATTAGGATCCCAGTTAGCTGTTGCACACACACACACACAACACAACAAGTCTCTTGTAGTAGTATGTTGGTATTTTATTAGGATCCCTGTTAGCTGTTGAGAAAGAAGCAGCTCCTCTTAGTGGGTCCACACAGAACATGACATAATTTAGTGTCATCAACTTGTTCAACAGCCACACCATTCATTACCACATTCAGCTGAGGTCCAGGGCGTAGGGAATGATTTGTACCAAATACAATGCTCTTAGTTTTAGAGATGTTCAGGACCAGTTTATTACTGGCCACACATTCCAAAACAGACTGCAACTCTTTAATAAGGGTTTCAGTGACTTCATTAGCTGTGGTTTCTGATGTGTTTATGGTTGAATCATTAGCGTACATAGACACACATGCTTTGTTTAATGCCAGTGGCATTAGTGTATTTAGTGCCTATTAAACCACTTCCTGGTTGATGCTGACTGACTGACCAGGGACAACAGCTTTACGACTGCTGCATGGGGAAAACACAGGAAATGCCCGAAGGCACGAAGCTTCATTGGTTCTGGTATGGTGAAGAGTAGGAACCTACATACCGTACAGTGAGGTGTTTCTCTACCTGTAAATCCCCTGGTTTCAGTAGTCCAGAGTGGCCACAGAAATCCTCATGAGCTGAAACACCTTTCAAAACGTAGGTCACCTAAACAAAGACAAAATAGATCCAAATATATTCACAAAGCCATAGATGAGCCATTGCTGATTTTACATAACAGCTTGGGAGGCAAAACAAAACATTAACGGTGCTCTGCAGTTATCCCTCCGCCGAATACCAACCGTGTCTAGAGAAGTGGAAAACAACTTTCTCTAAGTCTTTGCTGAGGTTGAGATTAGGAAAGAGATGAATGAATCTCGGTTGTAAACATGAATGGATTGGGAAGGAAATCACATCATAAAGCTCGTAAGACTGGAAAACATAGTATGGTAAATCATTGATTTCCTATTTTCCTCATGCAAGTCTAACAGACGAAATATGTACAGTGTGTGTGTGTGTGTGTGTGTGTGTGTGTGTGTGTGTGTGTGTGTGTGTGTGTGTGTGTGTGTGTGTGTGTGTGTGTGTGTGCAATGCAGTGTCCGTTGACCAGGACAGACAAGGGCCCGTGTTCACTCCGTGTCCATTCCGCTGCCACATGGACTGAGGTCAAAGCGGACAGGAAGTAGACAGCTGTAGAGGTTAGAGGTAAACATCTGTCTCTCAGAGAGGCTTCCAAGCCTCCAGCCAGGAGGGCGAGAGCCTCTCTCTGATCTGGCAGCGCACGCGGCTTTGAGCTCTGAGATGTAACAGTGAGCCAACACACCTGCTGCATGGAATGCTGGGCCATGGGCGCTTCAGCCCCGCCCCCGTCAGGTCTGGTCCAGTCCGCGGCCAGATGGACACTAAGTTACACATCTACAGTATCAGCTGGGCCTATGGTCTGATCTGGTCTGGGCCATGGTAGACGCTATGTTAGGTTACACATGTATATACAGTATCAGCTGGGCCTATGGTCTGATCTGGTCTGGGCCATGATAGAAGCTATGTTAGGTTACACATGTATATACAGTATCAGCTGGGCCTATGGCCTCATCTGGTCTGGGCTATGGTAGATGCTATGTTAGGTTACACATGTATATACAGTATCAGCTGGGCCTATGGCCTCATCTGGTCTGGGCCAGGATAGACACTATGTTAGGTTACACATGTATCTACAGTATCAAACACAGGCCGAGACCTTTCTATTAAAAACACTTGTTTTGACTCTATAAATTCCCACTGTGGACCATCGCCTTTATGGTTGAGGAAACAGTGATTACAGTACCACTTCCAAAGGGTTTAATTTCCTTCCTCCCCTCTGTCTAAATATGTGATATTGGTGGGTTTTCATTCAAACCCCAGTATCCAAAAGCAAGCTAATGCTATGTTTAACAAACCTAGTGAGAAGCTTTCTCTGGACAAGGTATTACACTACAGTTGGCCTGTTAGTGCCATCTGCTGGTCGTTAGCAGGAAGTGCATCAATGATGAATGTGCCTCTCCCTCCCTCATCTTTAATGGTTACACATGTTTAATGGGGTATGTGCCACACCCTCCCTCATCATTAATGGTGTATGTGTGCCACACCCTCCTCATCATTAATGGTGTATGTGTGCCACACCCTCCCTCATCATTAATGGTGTACGTGCCTCATCCTCCCTCATCATTAATGGTATGTGTGCCACACCCTCCCTCATCATTAATGGTGAGAACCTCATCCTCCCTCATCATTAAGTATGTGTGCCACACCCTCCCTCATCATTAATGGTGTATGTGCATCATCCTCCCTCATCATTAATGGTGTACGTGCCTCATCCTCCCTCATCATTAATGGTATGTGTGCCACACCCTCCCTCATCATTAATGGTGTATGTGCCCTCATCCTCCCTCATCATTAATGGTATGTGCCACACCCTCCTCATCATTAATGGTGTATGTGCATCATCCTCCCTCATCATTAATGGTGTACGTGCATCATCCTCCCTCATCAACAGGTTATCTTCAAGTCTCTGCTAGGTAAAGCCCCGCCCTATCTCAGCTCACTGGTCACCATAGCAGCACCCACCCATAGCACACGCTCCAGCAGGTATATCTCACTGGTCACCCCCAAAGCCAATTCCTCCTTTGGTCGCCTTTCCTTCCAGTTCTCTGCTGCCACTGACTGGAACGAACTGCAAAAATCACTGAAGCTGGAGATTCCCATCTCCCTCACTAGCTTTAAGAACCATCTGTCAGAGCATCTCACAGATCACTGCACCTGTTCATTGCCCATCTGTATACAGCCCATCTATCTACCTCATCCCCATACTGTATTTATTTATTTTGCTCCTTTTGCACCCCAGTATCTCTACTTGCACATCCATCTTTTGCACATCTACCATTCCAGTGTTTAATTGCCATATTGTAATTACTTCGCCACCATGGCCTATTTATTGCCTTAACTCCCTTATTTGACCTAATTTGCACTCACTGTATATAGACTTTTTTTCTACTGTATTATTGACTGTATGTTTTAATCATTCCATGTGTAACTCTGTGTTGTTTTATGTGTCGAACTGCTATGCTTTATCTTGGCCAGGTTGTAGTTGCAAATGAGAACTTGTTCTCAACTAGCTTACCTGGTTAAATAAAGGTTAAATGCATTTTTTTTTTAAATCATTAATGGTGTATGTTTCTCATCCTCCCTCTTCATTAATGGTGTATGTGCCTCACCCTCCCTCATCATTAATGGTGTACGTGCCTCACCCTCCCTCATCAGTAATGGTGTATGTGCCTCACCCTCCCTCATCAGTAATGGTGTATGTGCCTCACCCTCCCTCATCATTAATGGTGTATGTGCCTCACCCTCCCTCATCATTAATGGTGTATGTGCCTCACCCTCCCTCATCATTAATGGTGTATGTGCCTCACCCTCCCTCATCATTAATGGTGTATGTGCCTCATCCTCCCTCATCATTAATGGTGTATGTGCATCATCCTCCCTCATCATTAATGGTGTATGTGCCTCATCCTCCCTCATCATTAATGGTGTATGTGCCTCATCCTCCCTCATCATTAATGGTGTATGTGCCTCATCCTCCCTCATCATTAATGGTGTATGTGCCTCACCCTCCCTCATCATTGATGGTGTATGTGCCTCACCCTCCCTCATCATTGATGGTGTATGTGCCTCATCCTCCCTCATCATTAATGGTGTATGTGCCTCATCCTCCCTCAACGGCCTCATATGAACCTGTTATTCCACAAGGGGTTCAGTCAGAACACAACACTGTATCACTCCAGAAAGAGAGAGACAGTATAGATGCTGCATCGCGCTAGCTAGACAGACACAGAGAGAGAGAGAGAGACAGTATAGATGCTGCATCGCGCTAGCTAGACAGACACAGAGAGAGAGAGAGAGACAGTATAGATGCTGCATCAGACAGAGAGACAGACAGACAGACAGACAGACAGACAGACAGACAGACAGACAGACAGACAGAGAGACAGTATAGATGCTGCATCGAGAGAGACAGACAGACAGACAGACAGACAGACAGACAGACAGACAGACAGAGAGACAGTATAGATGCTGCATCGAGAGAGACAGACAGACAGACAGACAGACAGAGACAGACAGACAGACAGACAGAGAGACAGTATAGATGCTGCATCGAGAGAGAGACAGACAGACAGACAGACAGACAGAGAGAGAGAGACAGAAAGAGAGACAGTATAGATGCTGCATCGTGCTAGCGAGAGTGAGACAGAGACAGAGAGAGAGAGACAGACAGACAGAGAGACAAACGGACAGAGAGAGAGAGAATAGATAACCTACTCACGGTCTCAAAGCCTCTGTGGGGGTGATCAGGGAAGCCAGATGGCTTTTTGACTTTGAACTCATCCAACATCAAGAAAGGATCCAGGTTAATCAGCTGAAATACATGGATGGACAAGATATCAGCCTACTATGTCATAATATGTGGTTTAGTTTGGTATTTTAAAAGGATATTATTAAACATGATAAACTAGGCAGATGTAAGACAGACAGCATGACAGTAACTCACCTCCTTTCTTCCTATGCTTCTGCGGACATGGGCTCCCACACCTTCTACCTGCTCCACACTCAACACCGTCTTCACAACTCTTCTTATCCTCATTGTAGAGGATAGGGTTATTTACTAGTAGTACCTTATTTATTGTGGTACACCTTGAACAAAAATACTGAAGAGAAAAGGAAAAATAACTGCATTGAATATTTAGCCTAAGCCTTCAAATACCCACCGTCATTGTTCAACGTCAATACAAAACATCACGTCAATAACAAACACCATAACGAGTGTTTTGTTATTAGATGTTACAATATTTCTTATTTTGCTAAGACGTTTATTGGGATAATATGGAGTAAAAATACAACATGACAGATCAATAACAGCATCGGTCTCTAGCTAGGATAAATTAAGTTTAGCGGACTTCTCCGTGGAGTAGAGTTTACTTTGATACACGAAACTCAATGTCACTAACCTTGCAGAAGTTGGATGTGGACTCAACAAGACTAATTTACTCCGAATATCAACTACAATCAGACAAGCACGTAATGTAGGCTGTCAAATCCTCCCAGTGTGATGGCAACAACAGAATTATAAGCCCATCATCTTCCAAGCAGTCATGTTGTTGTCGCGGTTGCCAACACTGTATCTGTTGCGCATGTACGGACATGAAGGGCGTGATTGACCGCAAGGGATTAGTTTGAATGAAAAAAAGAGGGAGGGTTAGTTCATTCTCAGATAAAAAGTGGTGAGGTGCAGTTTATTAGGAAGGGGGGGGAGTTTATTCTGAGCTAGTAAGGGGTGAGGTGTAGTTTATTCTCAACTAGGAAGGCAGCTGAATCCATGATCTGTCGCTGCGTAAAACTCCCTTTGACATCAAAACATTATTTGCGCTAAGGTCTTTAATCATAACCACATCAGCCCGTGCATCTGCTGAATGTATTCTTCGGTGTGTGCTGTCTCCACGGTGGTTTGTGACCCTGTCCCTCCGTAACCACTCCGGCGGTGCTGGAATATTATGTCCTTCGCGATGCGCGCGCTTGCAGCCTGTCCTCCTGCCAGATTCAGCGCGTGCGGACCAACCTGTTTGTGACAACAAAGGGAATACAGCTGAGTCACACTGACTGTACAGTATTACATAACCAACTGAGTCTCTATCGACGAGTACCCTACAAAAGAGATTCTCACATAGGTCTACTTTCCAAGCCATATGTTGCCTATATTTCAGAGCCTATATTGCGGCCTTGAAAGACTAAAGAAAATACAAGCTATAAATATATCAAAAGGCTATCCCTGCTCTGCTGCGTTTTTGCCAACACTCCATTGGGTTATCATTCCACCCCTCCAAAACCCCGAAAAGCTACTTCTTTTTTTAACCCATTACCATTTTTTCATTACTTGTGTCTGTCAATGCTTTGACAAATTCCCAGCAATATATGAATGCATGAAATATTCTCCCTCTGACATTCCATTCTATTATTTCTACAAAATATTTTCATTGTGCGATTAAGCAAAAAATACCAATATACCTGAAGTGCTGTGTACTGTCCCATCAGGTACAGAGGACATCCTGGAGCCCACTGCAAGCTCTCAGATATACAAGGCCAGCCATCCAGGACCTGAAGTTGAGATATGTTGTAATTAGACTTGGATCAAATGCAGGTGACTGTAGTATAGTGGTATAACATAGTATAGTAGTATAATAGTAGTACAATAGCCATCTATAGTATAGTAGTAGCCCATAGTAGTATAGTAGCAGCCTATAGTAGTATAGTAGTAGCCCATAGTAGTAAAGTAGTAGCCCATAGTAGTATAGTAGCAGCCTATAGTATAGTAGCCGCCTATAGTAATATAGTAGTATAGTATTAGCCCACAGCAGTATAGTAGCAGCCTATATTATTATAGTATAGTAGGAGCCTATAGTATTATAGTAGAAGCCTATAGTATAGTAGTAGCATATAGTATTATACTATAGTAGTAGCCTATAGTATAGTACCACAGTATAGGTGTAACATGTAGTATAGTAGTATAGTATAGTAGTAGCCTATGGTAGTATAGTATAGTTGTATAGTAGTAGTCTATAGTAGTATAGTATAGTTGTATAGTAGTAGTCTATAGTAGTATAGTTGTATAGTAGTATGGTAGTATAGTATAGCAATAGCCTACAGTGGTATGGTATAGTAGAGAAGTATAGTAGTAGCCTATAGTATAGTAGCGTAGTATAGCAGTAGCCTATAGTAGTATATTATAGCCCTATATAAGTAGCCTATAGTATAGTAATAGCGTATAGTAGTATAGTATGGCATAGTGTGGCATAGTATAGTAGTAGCTTATAGTATTATGATATAGTATAGTAGTAGGCTATAGTAGTATAGTATAGTAGCCTAGTAGTAGCCTAAAGTATAGTATAATAGTAGCCTATAGTAGTACAGTAGCATAGTAGTAGCCTATAGTAGTATAGTATAGTAGTAGCTGATAGTATAGTTGTATTGGGGTGTAGTACTGTAGTAGCATATATTATAGTAGCAGCCCATAGTGGTATAGTATAGTAGTAGCCTATATTAGTATACTATAGTATTATACTATAGTAGTAGCCTATATTATAGTAGTAGCGTATAATAGTATAGTATAGTAGTAGCCTATATTATAGTAGCTTGTAATAGTATAGTAGTAGCCTATATTATATTAGTAGAGTAGTAGCCTATAGTATAGAAGTATAGTATAGTAGTAGCTTATAGTATAGAGGTAGCCTATAGCATAGTAGTAGCCTATAGAATAGTGGTTTATTATAGTAGTATAGTATAGTAATAGCATATATCATAGTAGTATAGTATAGTAGTAGCCTATAGTAGTATAGTATAGTAGTAGTCCATAATATAATAGTATAGTAGTGTAGTAGCATATAGCATGGTAGTATAAAATAGTAGTAGCCTATAATATAATAGTATAGTAGTATGGTATAGTATAGTAATAGCCTATAGTAGTGGGGTGTAGTAGCGTAGTGTAGTAGTCACCTATAGTATAGTAGTGTAGTCTAGGAGTAGCCTATAGTATCATAGCATAGTATAGCAGTAGCCTATAGTAGTATAGTATCGTCGTACAGTAGTAGCCTATAGTATGGTATTGTAGTTGCCTATAGTAGTATAGTATAGTAGTAGCCTATAGTATGGTATTGTAGTTGCCTATAGTGGTATGGTATAGTATAGTAGTAGCCTATAGTATGGTATTGTAGTTGCCTATAGTGGTATAGTATGGTATGGTAGTAGCCAATAGTATAGTGGTAAAGTATAGTAGTAGCCTAAAGTGTAGTGGTAACCTATATTAGTATAGTAGTATAGTGTAGTAGTAGCCCATACCATAGTAGTATAGTATGGTATAGTATGGTAGTAGTAGCCCATACCATAGTAGTATAGTATTGTATGGTAGTACCCCATAGTATAGCACAGTAGTACCCCATATTATAGTAGCACAGTATAGTATGGTAGTGCCCCGTAGTATAGTAGTATAGTATAGTATGGTAGTACGCCATAGTATAGAAGTATAGTATAGTACGGTAGTACCCCATAGTATAGTAGCATAGTATAGTATGGTAGTACCCCATAGTATAGTAGTACAGTATAGTATGGCAGCAACCCATAGTATAGTAGTATAGTATAGTATGTAGTACCCCATAGTATAGTAGTATAGTGTAGTAGTACCTCATAGTATAGTAGTATGGTATGGTGGTACCCCATAGTATAGTAGTATAGTATGATAGTACCCCATAGTATAGTAGAATAGTGTAGTATGGTAGCACCCCATAGTATAGTAGTATAGTATAGTATAGTAGTACCCCATAGTATAGTAGCATAGTATGGTAGTACCCCATAGTATAGTGGCATAGTATGGTAGCACCCCATAGTATGATAGTATAGTATGCTAGTACCCCATAGTATAGTAGTATAGTATGGTA
This sequence comes from Oncorhynchus masou masou, assembly GCF_036934945.1. Classification (NCBI taxonomy): domain Eukaryota; kingdom Metazoa; phylum Chordata; class Actinopteri; order Salmoniformes; family Salmonidae; genus Oncorhynchus; species Oncorhynchus masou. The sequence continues at coordinate 4,139,085 of NC_088218.1, read as the reverse complement.
GCACCCCATAGTATAGTAGTATAGTATAGTAGTACCTCATAGTATAGTAGTATAGTATAGTATGGTGGTACCTCATAGTATAGTAGTATAGTATAGTATGGTAGTACCCCATAGTATAGCAGTATAGTATAGTATGGCAGTACCCCATAGTATAGTAGTATAGTATGGTAGTACCCCATAGTATAGTAGTATAGTATAGTATGGCAGTACTCCATAGTATAGTATTGTATGGTGGTACCTCATAGTATAGTAGTGTAGTATAGTATGGTGGTACCTCATAGTATGGTTGTATAGTATAGTATGTAGTACCCCATAGTATAGTAGTGTAGTATAGTATGGTGGTACCCCGTAGTACAGTAGTATAGTATAGTACGGTAGTACCTCATAGTATAGTAGTATAGTATAGTATGGTGGTACCCCATAGTATAGCAGTATAGTATAGTATGGCAGTACCCCATAGTATAGTAGTATAGTATAGTATGGTGGTTCCTCATAGTATAGTAGTATAGTATAGTATGATGGTACCTCATAGTATAGTAGTATAGTATAGTATGGTGGTACCCCACAGTATAGTAGTATAGTATAGTATGGTAGTACCCCATAGTATAGCAGTATAGTATAGTATGGCAGTACCCCCATAGTATAGTAGTATAGTATAGTATGGTAGTACCCCATAGTATAGTAGTATAGTATAGTATGGCAGTACTCCATAGTATAGTATAGTATGGTGGTACCTCATAGTATGGTTGTATAGTATAGTATGTAGTACCCCATAGTATAGTAGTATAGTATAGTATGGTGGTACCCCGTAGTACAGTAGTATAGTATAGTACGGTAGTACCTCATAGTATAGTAGTATAGTATAGTATGGTGGTACCCCATAGTATAGCAGTATAGTATAGTACGGTAGTACCTCATAGTATAGTAGTATAGTATGGTAGTACCCCATAGTATAGTATAGTGGTACCTCATAGTATAGTGGCATAGTATAGTATGGTAGTACCCCATAGTATAGTATAGTATGGTGGTACCTGATAGTATAGTAGTATAGTATAGTATGGCGGTACCCCATAGTATAGTAGTATAGTATAGTATGGTGGTACCCCATAGTATAGTAGTATAGTATAGTATGGTGGTACCCCATAGTATAGTAGTATAGTATGGTAGTACCTCATAGTATAGTAGTATAGTATAGTATGGTAGTACCCCATAGTATAGTATAGTATGGTGGTACCTCATAGTATAGTGGCATAGTATAGTATGGTAGTACCCCATAGTATAGTATAGTATGGTGGTACCTCATAGTATAGTGGTATAGTATAGTATGGTGGTACCCCATAGTATAGTAGTATAGTATAGTATGGTGGTACCTCATAGTATAGTAGTATAGCATAGTATGGTGGTACCCCATAGTATAGTAGTATAGTATAGTATGATGGTACCTCATAGTATAGCAGTATAGCATAGTATGGTGGTACCTCATAGTATAGTAGTATAGTATAGTATGGTGGTACCCCATAGTATAGTAGTATAGTATAGTATGGTGGTACCTCACAGTATAGTAGTATAGTATGGTAGTACCCCATAGTATAGTGGTATAGTATAGTATGGTGGTACCTCATAGTATAGTAGTATAGTATAGTATGGTAGTAGCCCATAGTATATTAGTATAGTATAGTAAGGTAGTACCCCATAGTATAGCCGTATAGTATAGTATGGTGGTACCTCATAGTATAGTAGTATAGTATAGTATGGTGGTACCTCATAGTATAGTAGTATAGTATAGTATGGTGGTACCTCATAGTATAGTAGTATAGTATAGTATGGTGGTACCTCATAGTATAGTAGTATAGTATAGTATGGTGGTACCTCATAGTATAGTGGTATAGTATAGTATGGTAGTACCCCATAGTATAGTGGTATAGTATAGTATGGTGGCACCTCATAGTATAGTAGTATAGTATAGTATGGTGGTACCTCATAGTATAGTGGTATAGTATAGTAGGGTAGTACCCCATAGTATAGTGGTATAGTATAGTATGGTGGCACCTCATAGTATAGTAGTATAGTATAGTATGGTGGTACCTCATAGTATAGTGGTATAGTATAGTATGGTGGTACCTCATAGTATAGTGGTATAGTATAGTATGGTAGTACCCCATAGTATAGTATATCATGGTGGTACCTCATAGTATAGTAGTATAGTATAGTATGGTGGTACCTTATAGTATAGTAGTATAGTATAGTATGGTAGTACCCCATAGTATAGTATAGTATGGTGGTACCTCATAGTATAGTAGTATAGTATAGTATGGTGGTACCTTATAGTATAGTAGTATAGTTTAGTATGGTGGTACCTCATAGTATAGTAGTATAGTATAGTACGGTGGTACCGCATAGTATAGTAGTATGGTGTAGTATGGTGGTACCTCATAGTATAGTAGTATAGTATAGTATGGTAGTACCTCATAGTATAGTATAGTATGGTGGTACCTCATAGTATAGTGGCATAGTATAGTATGGTAGTACCCCATAGTATAGTATAGTATGGTGGTACCTCATAGTATAGTAGTATAGTATAGTATGGTGGTACCTTATAGTATAGTAGTATAGTTTAGTATGGTGGTACCTCATAGTATAGTATAGTATGGTGGTACCGCATAGTATAGTAGTATGGTATAGTATGGTGGTACCTCATAGTATAGTAGTATAGTATAGTATGGTAGTACCTCATAGTATAATAGTATAGTATAGTGGTATAGCGGTGGTGGAAAAATGTAGCCAACTATCATACTTGAGTAAAAGTAAAGATACCTTAATAGAAAATGACTCAAGTAAAAGTAAAAGTCACCCAGTAAAATCAACTTGAGTAATGGTATAAAAATATTTGTTTTAAAATATACTTAAGTATCAAAAGTAAAAGTGTAAATTATTCTAAATTCCTTATATTAAGCAAACCAGATGGCACCATTTTCTTGTCCAACATTCAGTCATAATTTACAAACAAATCATATGTGTTTAGTGAGTCTGCCAGATCAGAGGCAGTAGGGATGAACAGGGATGTTCTCTGTTTAGTGAGTCTGCCAGATCAGAGGCAGTAGAGATGATCAGGGATGTCCTCTGTTTAGTGAGTCTACCAGATCAGAGGCAGTAGGGATGACCAGGGATGTCCTCTGTTTAGTGAGTCTACCAGATCAGAGACAGTAGGGATGACCATGGATGTTCTCTGTTTAGTGAGTCTACCAGATCAGAGGCAGTAGGGATGACCAGGGATGTTCTCTTGATAAGTGTGTGAATTGGACTATTTTCCTGTCCTACTAAGCATTCAAAATGTAACAAGTACTTTTGGGTGTCAAGGAAAATGTATGGAGTAAAAAGTACAATATTTTCTTTAGGAATGTAGTGAAGTAAAAGTAAGAGTAGTAAAAAAATATAAATAGTAAAGTAAAGTACACATACACCAACAAAAATACTTAAGTAGTACTTTAAAGTAGTTTTACACCACTGTCGTATAGTATAGAAGTATAGTCATTTTGTGGACACAGATTTGATTAAAGATACATGAAAGGTTCTTGCAGAGGTTGAGATATGATATGATAGCAGCACACCTGAATAGGGAATTCCTTGATGACAGAAGAGAGCATAGGGTCTTGGTTGACGTCCAGTTTGCATCCTGTAGCCAGCCATATCCTGTCCCCAGTCCAAGTCTCACAGCCATTCTGTCCACACAGTGACAGTCTCCACACCTGGCTTTCATAGCACCACTTAGCTTCAGTCACCTGTAGAACACAACAGGTCATGAATACCTGGGTTCTGCTTTCTCTCTTTCACTAGATTGTATTGTTTTATGTTTCAAAATGTTAGTTACAAATGTTAGGTTGTTGAGGTTGTGTGTGCCTGGGGGTCGCAGTAGAGAGGATGAACAGAGGTTGTGTGTGCCTGGGGGTCACAGTAGAGAGGATGAACAGAGGTTGTGTGTGCCTGGGGGTCACAGTAGAGAGGATGAACAGAGGTTGTGTGCCTGGGGGTCACAGTAGAGAGGATGAACAGAGGTTGTGTGTGCCTGGGGGTCACAGTAGAGAGGATGAACAGAGGTTGTGTGTGCCTGGGGGGGGGGGGTCGATCAGTAGAGAGGATGAACAGAGGTTGTGTGTGCCTGGGGGTCACAGTAGAGAGGATGAACAGAGGTTGTGTGCCTGGGGGTCACAGTAGAGAGGATGAACAGAGGTTGTGTGTGCCTGGGGGTCACAGTAGAGAGGATGAACAGAGGTTGTGTGTGCCTGGGGGGGGGGGGGGGGTCGCAGTAGAGAGGATGAACAGAGGTTGTGTGTGCCGGGGGGTCACAGTAGAGAGGATGAACAGAGGTTGTGTGCCTGGGGGTCACAGTAGAGAGGATGAACAGAGGTTGTGTGCCTGGGGGTCACAGTAGAGAGGATGAACAGAGGTTGTGTGTGCCTGGGGGTCACAGTTGAGAGGCTGAACAGAGGTTGTGTGTGCCTGGGGGTCACAGTAGAGAGGATGAACAGAGGTTGTGTGCCTGGGGGTCACAGTAGAGAGGATGAACAGAGGTTGTGTGTGCCTGGGGGTCACAGTAGAGAGGATGAACAGAGGTTGTGTGTGCCTGGGGGTCACAGTAGAGAGGATGAACAGAGGTTGTGTGTGCCTGGGGGTCACAGTAGAGAGGATGAACAGAGGTTGTGTGCCTGGGGGTCAGGCTAGAGGGGATGAACAGAGGTTGTGTGTGCCTGGGGGTCACAGTAGAGAGGATGAACAGAGGTTGTGTGCCTGGGGGTCGCAGTAGAGAGGATGAACAGAGGTTGTGTGCCTGGGGGTCACAGTAGAGAGGATGAACAGAGGTTGTGTGCCTGGGGGTCAGGCTAGAGAGGATGAACAGAGGTTGTGTGTGCCTGGGGGTCACAGTAGAGAGGATGAACAGAGGTTGTGTGTGCCTGGGGGTCACAGTAGAGAGGATGAACAGAGGTTGTGTGTGCCTGGGGGTCACAGTAGAGAGGATGAACAGAGGTTGTGTGTGCCTGGGGGTCGCTAAGAGAGGATTACAGTAGAGAGGATGAACAGAGGTTGTGTGTGCCTGGGGGTCACAGTAGAGAGGATGAACAGAGGTTGTGTGTGCCTGGGGGTCACAGTAGAGAGGATGAACAGAGGTTGTGTGTGCCTGGGGGTCACAGTAGAGAGGATGAACAGAGGTTGTGTGTGCCTGGGGGTCACAGTAGAGAGGATGAACAAAGGTTGTGTGTGCCTGGGGGTCACAGTAGTTTTAATATTATTGATATCTATTTACTAGCAGTATTATTCTGACTAGTAGCATTACAATATTATTGTTATTTCTGTACCTGGCAGTATGCTCGGACAGACAGCTGTCCAGTCTGGATGTAGGGCTGCAGGGCTGCATAGGCCTCAGGTGTAACTGCTCCTCCCTTCCTGGCCTGTCTGATCATGGCCAGTTTCTTATGGACGCTGCTCTCGTTGTAGAACTGGCGCAGGTAGGCCAGGCCATCCATCTTGATGCCATGCTCCACATGGGAGTACCGCCCCACCAAGCTTTCCACGTCACCCACGTCAAACTGCTTCAGCTGGGGGAGAGGACCGAGGCAGAGGGGTTGGAGATCATGGTGGTCTGACTATAACATTCTCTTAACGTCAAACTGCTCCAGCTGGGGGAGAGGACCGAGGCAGAGGGGTTGGAGATCATGGTGGTCTGACTATAACATTCTCCTAACATCAAACTGCTCCAGCTGGGGAGAGGACCGAGGCAGAGGGGTTGGAGATCATGGTGGTCTGACTATAACATTCTCTTAACATCAAACTGCTCCAGCTGGGGAGAGGACCGAGGCAGAGGGGTTGGAGATCATGGTGGTCTGACTATAACATTCTCCTAACATCAAACTGCTCCAGCTGGGGGAGAGGACCGAGGCAGAGGGTTGGAGATCATGGTGGTCTGGCTATAACATTCTCCTAACATCAAACTGCTTCAGCTGGGGGAGAGGACCGAGGCAGAGGGGTTGGAGATCATGGTGGTCTGACTATAACATTCTCTTAACATCAAACTGCTCCAGCTGGGGGAGAGGACCGAGGCAGAGGGGTTGGAGATCATGGTGGTCTGACTATAACATTCTCCTAACATCAAACTGCTCCAGCTGGGGAGAGGACCGAGGCAGAGGGGTTGGAGATCATGGTGGTCTGACTATAACATTCTCTTAACATCAAACTGCTCCAGCTGGGGAGAGGACCGAGGCAGAGGGGTTGGAGATCATGGTGGTCTGACTATAACATTCTCCTAACATCAAACTGCTCCAGCTGGGGAGAGGACCGAGGCAGAGGGGTTGGAGATCATGGTGGTCTGACTATAACATTCTCCTAACATCAAACTGCTCCAGCTGGGGAGAGGACCGAGGCAGAGGGGTTGGAGATCATGGTGGTCTGACTATAACATTCTCCTAACATCAAACTGCTCCAGCTGGGGGAGAGGACCGAGGCAGAGGGGTTGGAGATCATGGTGGTCTGGCTATAACATTCTCCTAACATCAAACTGCTCCAGCTGGGGGAGAGGACCGAGGCAGAGGGGTTGGAGATCATGGTGGTCTGACTATAACATTCTCCTAACATCAAACTGCTCCAGCTGGGGGAGAGGACCGAGGCAGAGGGGTTGGAGATCATGGTGGTCTGACTATAACATTCTCTTAACATCAAACTGCTCCAGCTGGGGGAGAGGACCGAGGCAGAGGGGTTGGAGATCATGGTGGTCTGACTATAACATTCTCTTAACATCAAACTGCTCCAGCTGGGGGAGAGGACCGAGGCAGAGGGGTTGGAGATCATGGTGGTCTGACTATAACATTCTCCTAACATCAAACTGCTCCAGCTGGGGGAGAGGACCGAGGCAGAGGGGTTGGAGATCATGGTGGTCTGGCTATAACATTCTCCTAACATCAAACTGCTTCAGCTGGGGGAGAGGACCGAGGCAGAGGGGTTGGAGATCATGGTGGTCTGGCTATAACATTCTCCTAACATCAAACTGCTCCAGCTGGGGGAGAGGACCGAGGCAGAGGGGTTGGAGATCATGGTGGTCTGACTATAACATTCTCCTAACATCAAACTGCTCCAGCTGGGGGAGAGGACCGAGGCAGAGGGGTTGGAGATCATGGTGGTCTGACTATAACATTCTCCTAACATCAAACTGTTTCAGCTGGGGGAGAGGACCGAGGCAGAGGGGTTGGAGATCATGGTGGTCTGACTATAACATTCTCCTAACATCAAACTGTTTCAGCTGGGGGAGAGGACCGAGGCAGAGGGGTTGGAGATCATGGTGGTCTGACTATAACATTCTCCTAACATCAAACTGTTTCAGCTGGGGGAGAGGACCGAGGCAGAGGGGTTGGAGATCATGGTGGTCTGACTATAACATTCTCCTAACATCAAACTGTTTCAGCCGGGTCAGTTATATTTCTTGGGTCAAACGTTTTGGGTGGGGGGGGGGAGGGGGTATATATTTAAACAACATGTCTACAAATGAACAAAATCTAAAAACGGTACTTCTGAGATATTCATATTATTAGTTTTAATGTTGAATAGATTAATGTGTAAAATTGTAGTTCACAATATAGACATACTATATTAAATACGCATATAAATACTCCATATTTTAGAGCACTCTAATGAAGAGCGTAATGACACCAAGAATTTGTCTATCTGTCAGTATCTCCCTAGGAGAGGTGGGGGTGGAGTCAGGAGCAGGAGACCAAGATGTTGTCTATCTGTCAGTATCTCCCTAGGAGAGGTGGGGGTGGAGTCAGGAGCAGGAGACCAAGATGTTGTCTATCTGTCAGTATCTCCCTAGGAGAGGTGGGGGTGGAGTCAGGAGCAGGAGACCAAGATGTTGTCTATCAGTCAGTATCTCCCTAGGAGAGGTGGGGGTGGAGTCAGGAGCAGGAGACCAAGATGTTGTCTATCTGTCAGTATCTCCCTAGGAGAGGTGGGGGTGGAGTCAGGAGCAGGAGACCAAGATGTTGTCTATCAGTCAGTATCTCCCTAGGAGAGGTGGGGGTGGAGTCAGGAGCAGGAGACCAAGATGTTGTCTATCAGTCAGTATCTCCCTAGGAGAGGTGGGGGTGGAGTCAGGAGCAGGAGACCAAGATGTTGTCTATCAGTCAGTATCTCCCTAGGAGAGGTGGGGGTGGAGTCAGGAGCAGGAGAGCAAGATGTTGTCTATCTGTCAGTATCATCCTAGGAGAGGTGGGGGTGGAGTCAGGAGCAGGAGAGCAAGATGTTGTCTATCAGTATCTCCCGAGGAGAGGTGGGGGTGGAGTCAGGAGCAGGAGAGCAAGATGTTGTCTATCAGTATCTCCCTAGGAGAGGTGGGGGTGGAGTCAGGAGCAGGAGAGCAAGATGTTGTCTATCAGTATCTCCCGAGGAGAGGTGGGGGTGGAGTCAGGAGCAGGAGAGCAAGATGTTGTCTATCAGTCAGTATCTCCATAGGAGAGGTGGGGGTGGAGTCAGGAGCAGGAGACCAAGATGTTGTCTGTCAGTATCTCCCTAGGAGAGGTGGGGGTGGAGTCAGGAGCAGGAGACCAAGATGTTGTCTATCAGTCAGTATCTCCCTAGGAGAGGTGGGGGTGGAGTCAGGAGCAGGAGACCAAGATGTTGTCTGTCAGTATCTCCCTAGGAGAGGTGGGGGTGGAGTCAGGAGCAGGAGACCAAGATGTTGTCTGTCAGTATCTCCCTAGGAGAGGTGGGGGTAGAGTCAGGAGCAGGAGAGCAAGATGTTGTCTGTCAGTATCTCCCTAGGAGAGGTGGGTGTGGAGTCAGGAGCAGGAGAGCAAGATGTTGTCTATCAGTATCTCCCGAGGAGAGGTGGGGGTGGAGTCAGGAGCAGGAGAGCAAGATGTTGTCTGTCAGTATCTCCCTAGGAGAGGTGGGGGTGGAGTCAGGAGCAGGAGAGCAAGATGTTGTCAGTCAGTATCTCCCTAGGAGAGGTGGGGGTGGAGTCAGGAGCAGGAGACCAAGATGTTGTCTATCAGTCAGTATCTCCCTAGGAGAGGTGGGGGTGGAGTCAGGAGCAGGAGACCAAGATGTTGTCTATCAGTCAGTATCTCCCTAGGAGAGGTGGGGGTGGAGTCAGGAGCAGGAGACCAAGATGTTGTCTATCAGTCAGTATCTCCCTAGGAGAGGTTGGGGTGGAGTCAGGAGCAGGAGACCAAGATGTTGTCTATCTGTCAGTATCTCCCTAGGAGAGGTGGGGGTGGAGTCAGGAGCAGGAGACCAAGATGTTGTCTATCAGTCAGTATCTCCCGAGGAGAGGTGGGGGTGGAGTCAGGAGCAGGAGACCAAGATGTTGTCTATCTGTCAGTATCTCCCTAGGAGAGGTGGGGGTGGAGTCAGGAGCAGGAGACCAAGATGTTGTCTATCAGTCAGTATCTCCCTAGGAGAGGTGGGGGTGGAGTCAGGAGCAGGAGACCAAGATGTTGTCTATCTGTCAGTATCTCCCTAGGAGAGGTGGGTGTGGAGTCAGGAGCAGGAGACCAAGATGTTGTCTATCAGTCAGTATCTCCCTAGGAGAGGTGGGGGTGGAGTCAGGAGCGGGAGACCAAGATGTTGTCTATCTGTCAGTATCTCCCTAGGAGAGGTGGGGGTGGAGTCAGGAGCGGGAGACCAAGATGTTGTCTGTCAGTATCTCTCTAGGAGAGGTGGGGGTGGAGTCGAAAACGGAGGAACACACTCCTCTGACTAAACTAACGTGCTGGAAAAACAGTCCTGTGAAATGAACCTGCTTAACAGAGAAAAACCCAACCCAAGCCAACCCAAGCCTACCCAACCCAACCCAAGCCAACCCAAGCCAACCCAACCCAAGCCAACCCAACCCAACCCAACGACAGTAACACAAACAATCTTGCACAAAACTTAGCTGGTAGGGAGATTAAATACCCCACTGATGAGCCTAAACTAGACACAGGTGAACACAAGACAGACAACCTAGAGGGTAGGGTGAGATTAAATACCCCACTGATGAGCCTAAACTAGACACAGGTGAACACAAGACAGACAAAACCAAACGAAGAAGAAAAAGGGATCGGTGGCAGCTAGTAGGCCGGCGACGACCACCGCCGAGCGCCTCCCGAACAAGGGGAGGAGCCACCTTCGGTGGAAGGAGTGACAGTATCATGCACGGTTCACAGATCATAGGGTCTTACAGGAGGCATGTATAGGTCTAAAAAAAGCTATTTTCACCATGGTTTTCAAAACAATGGTTTGTGCTACAAATGTAAAAGCATATTAAAACCTCCTTGATTCTCCCAATTAAGTTTCTATGTGATAATTCCCGAACTAACAAGTTTCCACTTCGGGCCATAGATCTAAACAGAAACAAACCTGTAAGTGTTTGCGCATCACCCAGGTCACATGACTGGCTCCTTGCTGCAGAGCGATGGAGATGACGTGAGCGCTGGTCAGGCCTCCACCAACCACCACCACCCTCTGGCCAGGCTCACACACCACATAGGGACCTGCTGGATGGAGACAGAGTTAGTGACACCACAGAGACCTGCTGGATGGAGAGAGAGTTAGTGACACCGCATAGAGACCTGCTGGATGGAGACAGATGTTAGTGACACCACAGAGACCTGCTGGATGGAGAGAGAGTTAGTGACACCACAGAGAGACCTGCTGGATGGAGAGAGAGTTAGTGACACCACATAGAGACCTGCTGGATGGAGACAGGGTTAGTGACACCACAGAGACCTGCTGGATGGAGAGAGAGTTAGTGACACCGCATAGAGACCTGCTGGATGGAGACAGATGTTAGTGACACCACATGGGGACCTGCTGGATGGAGACAGATTTAGTGACATCACATAGAGACCTGCTGAATGGAGACAGAGTTAGTGACACCATGCTGGATGGAGAGAGAGTTAGTGACACCACATAGGGACCTGCTGGATGGAGAGAGAGTTAGTGACACCACATAGGGACCTGCTGGATGGAGACAGAGTTAGTGACACCACATAGGGAACTGCTGAATGGAGACAGAGTTAGTGACACCACATAGGGACCTGCTGGATGGAGACAGAGTTAGTGACACCATGCTGGATGGAGACAGAGTTAGTGACACCACATAGAGACCTGCTGAATGGAGACAGAGTTAGTGACACCACATAGAGACCTGCTGAATGGAGACAGAGTTAGTGACACCACATAGAGACCTGCTGAATGGAGACAGAGTTAGTGACACCATGCTGAATGGAGACAGAGTTAGTGACACCACATAGGGAACTGCTGAATGGAGACAGAGTTAGTGACACCACATAGAGACCTGCTGAATGGAGACAGAGTTAGTGACACCACATAGAGACCTGCTGAATGGAGACAGAGTTAGTGACACCACATAGAGACCTGCTGAATGGAGACAGAGTTAGTGACACCATGCTGAATGGAGACAGAGTTAGTGACACCACATAGAGACCTGCTGAATGGAGACACCACACTGAGTTAGTGACACCACAGAGGGAACTGCTGAATGGAGAGAGAGTTAGTGACACCACACTGACTCTTAACAGGAACAGAATGTCCTACACAAATAAGTACTACGTAAATAAGTTAATTTCTACATTTGATAACTCAAACAGATGCCCAGTCATTGTGATATTACAGTATTGCAGCCTTTGGCTTGACAGCATGTCATGTCACCTCAACACCAGGAGAGGGCGTTATAGCACAGTGTCATGTCACCTCAACACCAAGAGAGAGCTATATAGTACAGTGTCATGTCACCGCAACACCAGGAGAGGGCGGTATAGTACAATGTCATGTCACCAGAGAGGGCGGTATAGTACAGTGTCATGTCACCTCAACACCAGGAGAGGGCGGTATAGTACAGTGTCATGTCACCTCAACACCAGAGAGGGCGGTATAGTACAGTGTCATGTCACCTCAACACCAGAGAGGGCGGTATAGTACAGTGTCATGTCACCTCAACACCAGGTGAGGGTGTTATAGTACAGTGTCCAATGTCACCTCAACACCAGGAGAGGGCGTTATAGTACAGTGTCATGTCATGTCACCTCAACACCAGGAGAGGGCGGTATAGTACAGTGTCATGTCACCTCAACACCAGGAGAGGGCGTTATAGTACAGTGTCATGTCACCTCAACACCAGGAGAGGGCGTTAAAGTACAGTGTCATGTCACCTCAACACCAGGAGAGGGCGTTATAGTACAGTGTCATGTCACCTAAACACCAGGAGAGGGCGGTATAGTACAGTGTCATGTCACCAACACCAGGAGAGGGCGGTATAGTACAGTGTCATGTCACCTCAACACCAGGAGAGGGCTATATAGTACAGTGTCATGTCATGTCACCTCAACACCAGGAGAGGGCGGTATAGTACAGTGTCATGTCACCTCAACACCAGGAGAGGGCGTTATAGCAGTGTCATGTCACCTCAACACCAGGAGAGGGCGTTATAGTACAGTGTCATGTCACCTCAACACCAGGAGAGGGCCTTATAGTACAGTGTCATGTCACCTCAACACCAGGAGAGGGCGTTATAGTACAGTGTCATGTCACCTCAACACCAGGAGAGGGCGTTATAGTACAGTGTCATGTCACCTCAACACCAGGAGAGGGCAGTATAGTACAGTGTCATGTCACCTCAACACCAGGAGAGGGCGTTATAGTACAGTGTCATGTCATGTCACCTAAACACCAGGAGAGGGCGGTATAGTACAGTGTCATGTCACCTCAACACCAGGAGAGGGCGGTATAGTACAGTGTCATGTGGAGACATATGGTCCATCTATACAGATAGCTATCAATAGCAGAGGATTCTCATCTCAACCGACCTGATGAGAGAGAAGAAGAACTCTCTTCCTGTTCCTGGTTCTGGCTTCTTGGTTCCTGTTGCCGTGTTGACCGTGAGTGGTGGTGCATGAGCTGCACGGTGTGCTGCAGGCGTTCCTCAGGGTAGCTCTCCGCTATGGACGACACCCAGAAAGGAATGTTGGCCATCTGGGCACGGGTCGGACCGGTCGCCATGACTACGCGCCTAGCCTCGAGGACGTCCCCGTTCTGAAGGAATACCCTGAATGATGTCACAATTCCTTCGGACATGACAGGGGTCAGTCTGTCCACTGTGCCCTTTGTCAGAACACTGTCCAGGCCATATTTGTCCACCTGGATAGAGTATTGTTGTTGTATAGTTATTTTGTTCTGGGTGATTTGAGTTGATGGCTGATAGATTACATGCACACACATGTTACATTATATATCACAAGTTCATAGATTTTAACGAACAACTACAGTGGCAAGAAAAAGTATATGAACCCTTTGGAATTACAGTTGAAGTCAGAAGTTTACATACACCTTAGCCAAATACATTTAAACTCAGTTTTTCATAATTCCTGACATTTAATCCTCGTGAAAATTCCAGTCTTAGGTCAGTTAGGATCACCACTTCAAGAATGTGAACTGTCCGAATAATCATAGAGAGAATGATTTATTTCAGCTTTTATTTCTTTCATCACATTCCCAGTGGTTCAGAAGTTTACATGCACTCAATTAGTATTTGGTAGCATTGCCTTATATTTCTTGGGTCAAACGTTTTGGGTAGCCTTCCACAAACTTCCCACAATAAGTTGGGGGAACTTTGGCCCATTCCTCCTGACAGAGCTGGTGTAACGGAGTCAGGTTTGTAGGCCTCCTTGCTCGCACACGCTTTACCAGTTCTGCCTACAAATTTTCTATAGGATTGAGGTCAGGGCTTTGTGATGGCCACTCCAATACCTTGACTTTGTGCTCCTTAAGCCATTTTGCCACAACTTTGGAAGTATGCTTGGGGTCATTGTCCATTTGGAAGACCCATTTGCGACCAAGCTTTGACTTCCTGACTGATGTCTTGAGATGTTGCTTCAATATATCCACAACATTTTCGGTCCTCGTGATGCCATCTATTTTGTGAAGTGCACCAGTCCCTCCTGCAGCAAAGCACCCCACAACATGATGCTGACACCCCCGTGCTTCACGGTTGGGATGGTGTTCTTCGGCTTGCAAGCCTCCTTTTCCTCCAAACATAATGGTCATTATGAACAAACGGTTCTATTTTTGTTTCATCAGACCAGAGGACATTTCTCCAAAAAGTATGATCTTTGTCCCCATGTGCAGTTTCAAACCGTAGTCTGCCTTTTTATGACCGTTTTGGAGCAGTGGCTTCTTCCTTGCTGAGCGGCCTTTCAGGTTATGTCGATATAGGACTAGTTGTACTGTGGCTATAGACACTTTTGTACCCGTTTCCTCCAGCATCTTCACAAGGTCCTTTGCTGTTGTTCTGGGATTGATATGCACTTTTCACAACAAAGTGTGTTCATCTCTAGGAGACAGAACACGTCTCCTTCCTGAGCGGTATGACGGCTGCGTGGTCCCATGGTCTTTATACTTGCAAACTATTGTTTGTATAGATGAACGTGGTACCTTTACGCATTTGGAAATTGCTCCCAAGGATGAACCAGACTCTACTATTTTTTTTCTGAGGTCTTGGCTGATTTTTTTTGATTTTCCCATGATGTCAAGCAAAGAGGCACTGAGTTTGAAGGTAGGCCTTGAAATACATCCACAGGTACACCTCCAATTTACTCAAACTTCTGACCCACTGGAATTGTGAGACAGTGAATTATAAGTTAAATAATCTGTCTGTAAACAATTGTTGGAAAAATGATCTGTTTCATGCACAAAGTAGATGTCCTAAACGATTTGCCAAAACTATAGTTTGTTAACAAGACATTTGTGGAGTGGTTGAAAAACAAGTTAATGAGTCCAACCTAAGTGTATGTAATCTTATGACTTCAACTGTACCTGGATTTCTGCATATATTGGTCATCAAATTTGATCTAATCTTCATCTAAGTCACAACAATAGACAAACATAGTGTGCTTAAACTAATAACACACAAATTATTGTATTTATCTTGTCTATATTGAATACATAATTTAAACATTCACAGTGTAGGTTGGAAAACGCTAGGTTAAAACATTTTACGGCTAGGGGTTCCGCTAGCGGAATGTTTCGACAACATCCGGTGAAATGGCAGAGCGTGAAATTTTTAAAAATTATTCAAAATATTTAACTTTCATACATTCACAAGTCCAACACACCAAATTAAAGCTTAACCTCTTGCTATTTTAGCCACTGTGTCAAATTTCAAAAAGGCTTTGCAGCGAAAGCAAACCATGCTATTATCTGAGGACAGCACCCCATCAAACAAACACAGACAATCATATTTCATCCCGCCAGGCTATGAAACAAAACTCAGAAATAACAATATAATTAATGCCTTACCTTTGAAGATCTTGTTCTGTTGGCACTCCAATATGTCCCATAAACATCATAAATGGTCCTTTTGTTCGATTAATTCTGTCGTTATATTTCCAAAATGTCCATTGATTAAAAAAAACACTGGTTCCAACTTGCACAACATGACTACAAAATATTTAATAAATGACCTGTAATCTTGATCCAAACATTTCAAACAACTTTCCTAATACAGCTTCAGGTATTTTTTACGTAAATAATCAATAAAATTTAATACGAGATAAACTGTGTTCAATAGCGGATAAAAACAATGTGGAGCAAGCTTTTAGGTCGCGGGCCCCAACCACAACAGTACACTAGACTCCACCCTCATTCTGAACAGCCCAACTTCTTCATTACTCAAAGGAAAAACATCAACCAATTTCTAAAGACTGTTGACATCCAGTGGAAGCGATAGGTACTGCAAGCAAGTGCCTTAGACCGTTGTGCAGGTCTGATCCTCAACTACAGAAAACATTTGGTTGAGGTTATTGCTGCCAAAGGAGGGTCAACCAGTTATTAAATCCAAGGGTTTACATACTTTTCCCACGCTGCACTGTGACTGTTCACACGATGTGTTCAGTAAAGACTTGAAAACGTATCATTGTGTGTGTTTATTAGTTTAAGCAGACTGTGTTTGTCTGTTGTTGTGACCTAGATGAAGATCAGATCACATTTTATGACCAATTTATCCAGAAATCCAGGTATTTCCAAAGGGTTCACATACTTTTTCTTGCAGCTGTACATAAACCCTACAATATAGCAAGCATTCACTGTAAAACTCACATTCACTATCATTAGTAGTCATCAAGTGTATTAGTGCAGGTCTGGAACAAAAGCCTGCAACCCCAGTAGCTCTCCAGCAGGAGGGTTAGTTGACCACTCCCAGGTAAGTCCTACTTGTGTCACACAGAGAAGCATCACTGTTATTGCACAATTTTGTGTAGTGGAGGGACTCACATAGTATGTTTAGTATGGTGCAGGGTTGGGGTCAATTCCATTTCAATTCCAATTGGAAGTTCAGTTTACTTCCTGAATTGACTGAACAGAAATGGAATTCACCCCAGTCATGGTATGGTGCCTTTTCACTTCAACTCAACTCAAGCCACGGCCAGCGTGCATCTCCATCTCCGACCTGCTGCATGAAGAAGTCCACACTGAGCCTGGTGCCTGGCAGGCTAAAGTACAGGCTCTTCTGTAGGCCTCTGCTGCTGCTCAGTCTCCTCCTGTCCTTCTTGCCCAAACGCATGTCGTTGAAGAAGGCGTTCTCATCCAGAATGAAGGTGTGGTCAGGGAGGCAGTGGAGCTCCGCTGTCCGATCCTCCTCCAGAACAAACTCCTGCAAAGCCCTCTGGGAGGAACCAAGACAAAGGGATTATAGGCAAAAACAAGTACCCTGCCTGAATTGATTGGATTGAAAACTGAAGTGACCTCAACTCACATTGTCCAGAAGGAACCATCCATTCAACCCTACAGCTGGGACCATCAACCTTGTTGAGTGTGTGTGTGTCTGGGTGCACCAGGGTGTGTGAGCGAAGGTGAGGGATGTAGCTTATTGAGTGGGTCTGTGTGCACCAGGGTGTGTGAGCGAAGGTGAGGGATGTACCTTATTGAGTGGGTCTGTGTGCACCAGGGTGTGTGAGCGAAGGTGAGGGATGTTGAGTGCTCTGAACTGGCTCTCCCACAGCGAGGTCCATGCTCCGTATGAGTCCACCACTCTGAAGGCCAGCGGAGGGCAGGATGAAACTGACTCTGGGTCTGGAGCGGCCTGCTCCTCGGCTCGGCTGTCTGCTGTCCTGGGAGATATTACACACCTGTCAACCAGACAGCATCGCCAGCAGAATGGTGTGAACTGGAGAGACTCAAATACAGTCTATACAGTCAAATTAAGCCTACACCTTCAACCTCGACTAAAAACCACTTTCAATGGAGATTTTCTTTTTAGTCTAGAGACTGGACCTGGGCCCGGCTTGGAGTGGCCTGCTCCTCAGCTGGCTGTTGTCATGGGGATGGGGAGAGATTAGAGACCTGTCAAACAGAGAGCACCAACAGCATGCTGTACACTATATGTGTAGGGAGATTCGAGAGGAATGTCTCTCCTAACTGAAATCAAGAAAGGCCAAAATGTGAGGAAAAACATCGGTCTACTTCCTGGGATGTTTTCCTGGACCCAGATCACGCCGACGTCGAGCCCCTGACTAAAACGCCGTTTTAATAAACATTCACTCTTTAGTCTGGGAACAGGCTTCATCTGGGCCCTTTATGAAAAGCCCACGTAAAAACATTGAGCTGCAGTGTAGTTGTCCTCACGGGAAGCTCCTCCTCTCCTGCTCTTAGAGCGGCTGGTCTTGGCCCTGCCCTGGCTGAGCTGGATCCCCTGGAGGATGTCTGTGTTGGGGGGAGGTGGGGACAGGGCCTGGTCTGGACAGGACAGCAGGGTGGCCAGGGTCAGGGCCTGGGGTCCTCCACCTATTATTAGGACGTCCAACATCACACAGCTGGCATGAGACAAACACGAGCACAGAAGAAAAAAAAAGTTACAAAATATAAATCAAATTTTAAAAAAACAACATTCTAGTCCTTGGTAAACAACAGGTGTAGACTAACAGTGAAATGCTTCCTGAAGGTCCTTCCCAACCATACGGAGAAACAGAAAGAGAAATAACAGAAAGATAATAACACAAGGAATAAACCCCCAATGAGAAACAATAACTTGGCTGTATACACAGAGTACCAGTACTGAGTCAATGATAACTTGGCTGTATACACAGAGTACCAGTACTGAGTCAATGATAACTTGGCTGTATACACAGAGTACCAGTACTGAGTCAATGATAACTTGGCTGTTTACACTGGGTACCAGTACTGAGTCAATGATAACTTGGCTGTATACACAGAGTACCAGTACTGAGTCAATGATAACTTGGCTGTTTACACAGTGTACCAGTACTGAGTCAATGATAACTTGGCTATATAGACAGAGTATCAGTACTGAGTCAATGATAACTTGGCTGTATACACAGAGTATCAGTACTGAGTCAATGATAACCTGGCTGTTTACACAGAGTATCAGTACTGAGTCAATGATAACTTGGCTGTATACACAGAGTACCAGTTCTGAGTCAATGATAACTTGGCTGTTTACACTGGGTACCAGTACTGAGTCAATGATAACTTGGCTGTTTACACTGGGTACCAGTACTGAGTCAATGATAACTTGGCTGTATACAGAGTACCAGTACTGAGTCAATGATAACTTGGCTGTATACACAGAGTACCAGTACTGAGTCAATGATAACTTGGCTGTTTACACAGAGTACCAGTACTGAGTCAATGATAACTTGGCTATATAGACAGAGTACCAGTACTGAGTCAATGATAACTTGGCTGTATACACAGAGTACCAGTACTGAGTCAATGATAACTTGGCTGTATACACAGATTATCAGTACTGAGTCAATGATAACTTGGCTGTATACACAGATTATCAGTACTGAGTCAATGATAACTTGGCTGTTTACACTGGGTACCAGTACTGAGTCAATGATAACTTGGCTATATAGACAGAGTATCAGTACTGAGTCAATGATAACTTGGCTATATACACAGAATACCAGTACGAGTCCATGTGCACAGGTACAAGGTAATTGAGGTAGATATGTACATATAGGTAGGGATACAGTGACTAGTCAACAGGATAGATAATAAACAGTAACAACAGTATACTGTAGGTAGGGGTAACAGGATAGATAGTAAACAGTAGCAGCAGTGATGAGTCTAAAGAGTTAGTGTGAAGAGAGTCATTGCAGATAGTCCAGGTAGCTATTTGGTTAACACTTTAACAAACTACTATTTTTAACTAACTGTCTTATGGCTTGGGAATAGAGACTGTTCATATAACACACACATATGCACACACACACACACACACACACAATGTCAATCTCTAACTCTCCACTGCAAAGTACTACCCAGCAAAACAGTGAGTGATTTTGAGACCACTAAGCCTTCCAGAAGGATCTCTACCCTACAGGAATGTGTGGCAGTTTAAGATTTCATGCCAACACTACAAGCCTACTGCTTCAGAAATATTTTCACTTACCATAGGCTAGTTAGTCATTTAGCTACCTAAAAAGTACCAAGACCAAGTAAACGCATAACAGTACCTCGTTGAACTTTCAGTATCTGTCAACTCAGTTTGTCAAACACAAAAACAAAACACAAAACACAGTACCTTATTAAGATTCCAGTATCTGTCAATTCAGTTGGTCAAAATACGCAAAGCCTCCAACAGTCACAGTGTGTCAACATAAAACAGTCAACATATACTAAGGCTGAGAACAACGAATACTAAGGCTGAAAACAATGAATACTAAGGCTGAAAACAACGAATACTAAGGCTGAAAACAATGAATACTAAGGCTGAAAACAATGAATACTAAGGCTGAAAACAATGAATACTAAGGCTGAAAACAATGAATACTAAGGCTGAAAACAATGAATACTAAGGCTGAAAACAACGAATACTAAGGCTGAAAACAACGAATACTAAGGCTGAAATCAATGAATACTAAGGCTGAAAACAATGAATACTAAGGCTGAAAACAATGAATACTAAGGCTGAAAACAACATATACTATGGCTGAAAACAATGAATACTAAGGCTGAAAACAACAAATACTAAGGCTGAAAACAATGAATACTAAGGCTGAAAACAATGAATACTAAGGCTGAAAACTAAGGCTGAAAACAATGAATACTAAGGCTGAAAACAATGAATACTAAGGCTGAAAACAATGAATACTAAGGCTGAAAACAATGAATACTAAGGCTGAAAACAATGAATACTAAGGCTGAAAACAATGAATACTAAGGCTGAAAACAATGAATACTAAGGCTGAAAACAATGAATACTAAGGCTGAAAACAACGAATACTAAGGCTGAAAACAAAAACAACGAATACTAAGGCTGAAATCAATGAATACTAAGGCTGAAAACAACGAATACTAAGGCTGAAAACAATGAATACTAAGGCTGAAAACAATGAATACTAAGGCTGAAAACAATGAATACTAAGGCTGAAAACAATGAATACTAAGGCTGAAAACAATGAATACTAAGGCTGAAAACAATGAATACTAAGGCTGAAAACAACGAATACTAAGGCTGAAAACAATGAATACTAAGGCTGAAAACAATGAATACTAATACTACTAAGGCTGAAAACAATGAATACTAAGGCTGAAAACAATGAATACTAAGGCTGAAAACAATGAATACTAAGGCTGAAAACAACGAATACTAAGGCTGAAAACAATGAATACTAAGGCTGAAAACAACATATACTATGGCTGAAAACAATGAATACTAAGGCTGAAAACAACGAATACTAAGGCTGAAAACAATGAATACTAAGGCTGAAAACAATGAATACTAAGGCTGAAAACAACATATACTATGGCTGAAAACAATGAATACTAAGGCTGAAAACAATGAATACTAAGGCTGAAAACAACGAATACTAAGGCTGAAAACAACGAATACTAAGGCTGAAAACAACGAATACTAAGGCTGAAAACAATGAATACTAAGGCTGAAAACAATGAATACTAAGGCTGAAAACAATGAATACTAAGGCTGAAAACAATTAAGGCTGAAAACAACATATACTAAGGCTGAAAACAACGAATACTAAGGCTGAAAACAATGAATACTAAGGCTGAAAACAACGAATACTAAGGCTGAAATCAATGAATACTAAGGCTGAAAACAATTAAGGCTGAAAACAACGAATACTAAGGCTGAAAACAATGAATACTAAGGCTGAAAACAACGAATACTAAGGCTGAAAACAACGAATACTAAGGCTGAAAACAACGAATACTAAGGCTGAAAACAACGAATACTAAGGCTGAAATCAATGAATACTAAGGCTGAAAACAATTAAGGCTGAAAACAACGAATACTAAGGCTGAAAACAATGAATACTAAGGCTGAAAACAACGAATACTAAGGCTGAAAACAATGAATACTAAGGCTGAAAACAACGAATACTAAGGCTGAAAACAATGAATACTAAGGCTGAAAACAATGAATACTAAGGCTGAAAACAACGAATACTAAGGCTGAAAACAATGAATACTAAGGCTGAAAACAATGAATACTAAGGCTGAAAACAACGAATACTAAGGCTGAAAACAATGAATACTAAGGCTGAAAACAACGAATACTAAGGCTGAAAACAACGAATACTAAGGCTGAAAACAACGAATACTAAGGCTGAAAACAACGAATACTAAGGCTGAAAACAATGAATACTAAGGCTGAAAACAATGAATACTAAGGCTGAAAACAACGAATACTATGGCTGAAAACAATGAATACTAAGGCTGAAAACAACATATACTAAGGCTGAAAACAACTAAAGATGAAAATGGTGGTAGCCAGCCCACAGCTGGTCAGGGCTGTAACCCTATCTAACCCAGGCATCTATAGACACAGTTGAGTGTCATTGGCTACCAGGAGGGCTCTCAAAATAGCCTTGCAGTAAGAAAGGGGGGGGGTGCTCTGAACTCTCTCGCACTCTCACAGCTTATTACCACTGTTATCTAAACTGACTTGATACTGTCCACCAATGGTGCTCCCTGAACCTATGACATCATAGGATTGATATTGGAAAAATTATAACAGCACTTTAGTCATTTTTTAGACCACTAGAACCAGCAACCTTCTGGCTATTAGTCCTTCACTCTAACCTCTAGGCTACCTACCAATTGCACTATAGAGATGTCCTATAAATGTGATAAATGTGTAAACACACAACCTGGTCTCAGAGCATTTCATATTATTCTTTACGTAAGTCCGAGACATTCCATTTAGCATGATATTTTACGTTTCGTATGGTATGTATTATTTTGTGGATGTCCAGCACCCATTTTGTATGATATGTGACGCATTACAACTTGTATGACATGTTATGAATTTGCTAAAAGTATAATATGTTACAAATTCCAATTTGTTGTGACTAATGTTTGCTAGGTGGCTAATGTTAGCTAGGTTAGGGGTTAGGGATAAGGTTAGGGGGAAAGGATAGCGAAAAGCATTATGGTTAGGGTAAGGGTTAGAATGCTAAGCAGTTGAAAAATAGCAAAAAAGTACTTGAAAAGTTCCTTATTGGCTAAAATGCTGAAGTTGTCTGTAACTATATTCAAACACGCAACCTTTGGGTTGCTCGACATTCTCGTTATAAAAAACGACCCATCCACCCCGACTGACCACCCTCCTTTTGTTTTTGCCTTAAGTAACCTTCTGTTGTAAGTAACTATACCAAACGTAACATATCATACTAATTTGAGTGTCCCAGATTTAGCTTGACTATGTTACACCTCACAAGTCCTCAACTGGCAGCTTCATTAAATAGTACCCGTACAACACCAGTCTCAAAGTCAACAGTGAAGAGGCAAATCCGGGATGCTGGCCTTCTAGGCAGAGTTGCAAATAAAAAGCCATATCTCAGACTGGCCAATAAAAATAAAAGATTAAGTTGGGCAAAGAACACAGACACTGGACAGAGGAACTCTGCCTAGAAGGTCAGCATCCCAGAGTCGCCTCTTCACTGTTGACGTTGAGACTAGTGTTTTGCGGGCACTATTAAATGAAGCTGCCAGTTGAGGACTTGTGAGGGGTCTGTTTCTCAAACTAGACACTAATGTACTTGTCCTCTTGCTCAGTTGGGGACCAGGGCCTCCTAATCCTCCTTCTATTCTGGTTAGAGCCAGTTTGCGCTGTTCTGTGAAGGGAGTAGTACACAGTGTTGTACGAGATCTTCAGTTTCTTGGAAATTTCTCACATGGAATAGCCTTAATTTCTCAGAGCAAGAATAGACTGAAGAGTTTCAAAGGAAAGTGCTTTGTTTCTGGCCATTTTGAGCATGTAATCGAACCCACAAATGCTGATGCTCCAGATACTCAACTAGTCTAAAGAAGGACAGTTATATTGCTTCTTTAATCAGCACCACAGATTTCAGCTGTGCTAACATAATGGCCAAAGGGTTTTCTAATGATCAATCAGCCTTTTAAAATGATAAACTTGGATTAGCTAACAACGTGCCATTGGAACACAGGAGGGATGGTTGCTGATAATGGGCCTCTGTACACCTATGTAGATATTCCATTAAAATTTTTTTTTTTTAAATTCGGCCGTTTCCACCTACAATAGTATTTTACAACATTAACAATGTCCACACTGTATTTCTGATCAATTTGATGTTATTTTAATGAACAATACATTTGCTTTATTTTATAAATCTAGAACATTTCTAAGTGATCCCAAACTGTTGAACAGTAGTGTAAGTATCTTACACAGACCGTGAACAGTCAACATGGTCAAGTTAATTTGGGAGAACCTCATATTTTCAGTTGACTTCACAGAGGAAGTTGAGATTGTGATGTGATTTCCTGTCTACAGGGTCATCATCTCAGTTCCCCTCGATGTTCCCCTTTCTAGGCTTTCCCATGGAGGTGAAGGACCATGTCTCTGTATGGTGTTAGTGAGGCAGTGTGTCATTGTGTGTGTATGTGCGCGCGTGTGTGTTCACTCACCTGTATGCATAAACCTTTCATTGTTTAAATCAACATCCCTAATCTTCACTTCTGTACTTAAATTCAGCCACCACCTGTACCTTCAATGATCTAGAACTTCAAATGCTTCTGCTTTTTTTAAATCCCACTTCTGGAAATAACAACAACGCACTCTACTTTCAAACAGTCAACTCTAATCGAGCATCATGTCAAAAGAGGTTGAGGAAGCCCGGTCAAACAAAAACATGTGGTCTTTCATGGGTTCACTTTAACAGCCATCTCTATTGTGATGTACAGTTGAAGTCTGAAGTTTACCTACAGTAACGTTCTTCGAAATGAGCGGACCAAGGCGCAGCGTGGATTGAGTTCCACATCTTTTTAATACAAAGTGAAACTAGAAACAAAAACAAGAAAACTACAAAGACCGTGACGACGTAGTGGCCAAACACACTAACACAAACAATATCCCACAACCCAGGTGGGAAAAATGGAGAACTTAAGTATGATCCCCAATTAGAGACAACGATAATCAGCTGCCTCTACTTGGGAACCATACCAAGCTCACCAACATGGAAATAGGAAAAACTAGAACACCCCCCAAGTCACGCCCTGACCTACAACACTATAGAGAACCAAGGGCTCTCTATGGTCAGGGTGTGACACATACACCTTAGCCAAATAGGTTTCAACTCAGTTTTTCACAATTCCTGAAATTAAATCTAGTAAAAATTCCCTGTCTTAGGTCAGTTAGGATCATCACTTTATTTTAAGAATGTGAAATGTCTGAATAATAGTAGAGAGAATGATTTATTCCAGCTTTTATTTATTTCATCACATTCCCAGTGGGTCAGGAGTTTACATACACTCAATTAGTATTTGGTAGCATTGCCTTTAAATTGTTAACTTGGGTCAAATGTTTTGGGTAGCCTTCCACAATAAGTTGGGGGAATTTTGGCCCATTCCTTCTGACAGAGCTGGTGTAACGGAGTCAGGTTTGTAGGCCTACTTGCTCGCACGCGCTTTTTCAGTTCTGCCCACAAATTTTCTCTGGGATTGAGGTCAGGGCTTTGTGATGGCCATTCCAATACCTTGACTTTGTTGTCATTAAGCCATTTGGCCACAACTTTGGAAGTATGCTTGGGGTCATTGTCCATTTGGAAGACCCATTTGCGACCAAGCTTTGACTTCCTGACTGATGTCTTGAGATGTTGCTTCAATATACTCACATAATGTTCCTCCCTCATGATTCCATCTATTTTGTGAAGTGCACCTGGCCCTCCTGCAGCAAAGCACCCCCACAACATGATGCTGCCACCCTCGTTCTTCACTTTTGGGATGGTGTTCTTCGGCTTTCCTCCAAACATAACGATGGTCATTATGGCCAAACAGTTCTATTTTTGTTTCATCAGACCAGAGGACATTTCGCCAAAAAGTACGGTCTTTGCAGTGGCAAACCGTAGTCTGGCTTTTTTTATGGCGGTTTTGGAGCAGTGGCTTCTTCCTTGCTGAGCGGCCTTTCAGGTTACGTCGATATAGGACTCATTTTACTGTGGCTATAGATACTTTTGTACCTGTTTCCTCCAGCATCTTCATAAGGTCCTTTGCTGTTGTTCTGGGATTGATTTGCACTTTTCGCACCAAGGTGCATTCATCTCTAGGAGACAGAACGCGTTTCCTTCCTGAGCGGTATGACGGCTGCGTGGTCCCATGGTGTTTATACTTGCGTACTATTGTTTGTGCAGATAAACACGGTACCTTCAGGCGTTTGGAAATTGCTCCCAAGGATGAACCAGACTTGTGGAGGTCTACAATTTTTTTTCTGAGGTCTTGGCTGATTTCTTTTGATTTTCCCATGATATCAAGCAAAGAGGCACTGAGTTTGAAGGTAGACCTTGAAATACATCCACAGGTACACCTCCAACTGACTCAAATTATGTCAGTTAGCCTATCAGAAGCTTCTAAAGTCATGACATAATTTTCATGAATTTTCCAATCCGTTTAAAGGCACAGTCAACTTTGTGTATGTAAACTTCTGACCCACTGGAATTGTGATACAGTGAATTATAAGTATGTAAGTATGTATATAAGTATGTCTGTATGTTAACAATTGTTGGAAAAATTACTTCTTATGCACAAAGTAGATGTCCTAACCAATTTGCCAAAACTATACATTTGTTAACAAGAAATGTGTGTAGTGGTTGAAAAACGAGTTTTATTGACTCCAACTTAAGTGTATGTAAACTTCCGATTTCAATTGTTTGTAGTGAGTCATTTCTTCCTATCGCAACAGAGAGATAGCCTGCTTCCCGGTCTGTGTGTGCTGTCTTGCCAAACAATGACCATATGACTTGGGCCTGACGGCACACTGTGATCAGGGACCAGGCTAACAAGGAGCTACCGAAGTCACAGATCTGTGTGTGGTGATGACGTTAATGCCATGTGATACCTGGAAAGCCAACATTTTCAACACAGGCAGGAGTTTAATGAGTGGATAGCTAGTACACAAACAGACTGTGAATTGTCCATTTAACACTCAAACAGCTGTGTTCTTGTAATCTATTGTTTTTCCATTTTAAAACTCATGACCAGTTCCTCGTTCTGCAGAAGATCCTCTTTTGGCAAAATAATAGTCCCTCTTGAGTGCGTGTACCTACTTCCTCTCTGGCTGCTCGGTTCACATGATGCAGAAGTGCCTGGTCAACCCTCCTATACAAAGCTATTTAAGTCAGGACTTGTGGTACTGCCCACACACTACCAGTGGGGAGACGGTCAACACTCACTACCAGTCAGAAGACTGCCTACACACTACCAGTAGGGAGACTGCGTACATACTACCAGTAGGGAGACTGCGTACATACTACCAGTGAGGAGACTGCCTACATACTACCAGTGGGGAGACTGCCTACATACTACCAGTGGGGAGACTGCCTACATACTACCAGTGGGGAGACCTAGAGAAGGATATGGATATCACAGTAAGTGATATGACTGCATCACTTCCCACTTTATGTTGTAGTTTTCTATTTGAATTGTAACACTGTAGGGTAGGGTAGTAGAAATGTGAGGGATCGGGGATATGCTCTTTGGTCTTTTCAACCATGTATACATTAGTAGTCGTCACGTGGAGGCTAAGGCTTTGTTTTCAACCATGTATACATTAGTAGTCGTCACGTGGAGGCTAAGGCTTTGTTTTCAACCATGTATACATTAGTAGTCGTCACGTGGAGGCTAAGGCTTTGTTTTCAACCATGTATACATTAGTAGTCGTCACGTGGAGGCTAAGGCTTTGTTTTCAACCATGTATACATTAGTATGTACGTGGAGGCTAAGGCTTTGTTTTCAACCATGTATACATTAGTAGTCGTCACGTGGAGGCTAAGGCTTTGTTTTCAACCATGTATACAGTAGTAGTCGTCACGTGGAGGCTAAGGCTTTGTTTTCAACCATGTATACATTAGTAGTCGTCACGTGGAGGCTAAGGCTTTGTTTTCAACCATGTATACATTAGTAGTCGTCACGTGGAGGCTAAGGCTTTGTTTTCAACCATGTATACATTAGTAGTTGTCACGTGGAGGCTAAGGCTTTGTTTTCAACCATGTATACATTAGTAGTTGTCACGTGGAGGCTAAGGCTTTGTTTTCAACCATGTATACATTAGTAGTCGTCACGTGGAGGCTAAGGCTTTGTTTTCAACCATGTATACAGTAGTAGTCGTCACGTGGAGGCTAAGGCTTTGTTTTCAACCATGTATACATTAGTATGTCACGTGGAGGCTAAGGCTTTGTTTTCAACCATGTATACAGTAGTAGTCGTCACGTGGAGGCTAAGGCTTTGTTTTCAACCATGTATGGTAATGTGCGTTGCTATGATTTCCATTCCGGTCCATAGGATTCACCTGTGAAGGGAGGTATCTCTATACTTCACACAGAGGAGGATGGGAAACACCACTATGAAGTGGAGAAGATCCTCAAGTTCAAGAAAGGAGGACAAGGAGGAGGAGCCTTCGCCAGGTAACCTCTGATAACCTCTGTTTATCTGTGAAGAATTTGAATATACTGTAGGTTGAAACCTTTCAAGGATAGAGGAGTTGAGACATTTTAGAGGGAAACAAGAGGGACTTCCCATAGTAAAACTCCTTTATGACGTAAGGAAATAGTTTTTGATCTAATGTCAGGGGTGAGGTCACAGAGTTATTTCATTTGGTAATTCCACCCCTGAATGTATTAAAAAGCTGTATTGTTTTTCTCCAGGTCCGTGTAGATTGAACCACGGGGTCTGTGCAGATTAAACCACGGGGTCTGTGCAGATTGAACCACGGGGTCTGTGTAGATTGAACCACGGGGTCTGTGCAGATTGAACCACGGGGTCTGTGTAGATTGAACCACGGGGTCTGTGTAGATTGAACCACGGGGTCTGTGTAGATTAAACCACGGGGTCTGTGTAGATTGAACCACGGGGTCTGTGCAGATTGAACCACGGGGTCTGTGCAGATTGAACCACGAGGTCTGTGTAGATTGAACCACGGGGTCTGTGCAGATTGAACCATGGGGTCTGTGTAGATTGAACCACGGGGTCTGTGTAGATTGAACCACGGGGTCTGTGTAGATTAAACCACGGGGTCTGTGCAGATTGAACCAAGGGGTCTGTGTTGATTGAACCACGGGGTCTATGTAGATTGAACCACGGGGTCTGTGTTGATTGAACCACGGGGTCTGTGTAGATTGAACCACAGGGTCTGTGTAGATTGAACCACAGGGTCTGTGCAGATTGAACCACGGGGTCTGTGTAGATTGAACCACGAGGTCTGTGTAGATTGAACCACGGGGTCTGTGCAGATTGAACCACGGGGTCCGTGTAGATTGAACCACGGGGTCTGTGCAGGGCCATATTAAGAAAACATAGGCCCCAGGGCTTAGTGTTTTATATATAGAGATCCCCTTTTAAAAACAATCTGCCTTTTTAAAAATGCATATCATGCCAATCTACATAAATTACATGCTAGAAGACATTAGCTGAATCTTTTTTAAATGACCGAAATGACCGGCTACTCTGACACTGACAAACTGAGATCAATCTGGTCTTGAATTCGAGCAAACAATAGCCCCAGCCAATGAAGCGACACACAGATTGTACAATATTTGGAGGCAATGTACAGTATATATATATATATATATATATATATCATAGTCTACAGTAGGCTGCTAAATACAATTTCCAGTGGCACACAGACTTTCCTAATGATGAAGATGAAGCCATAGGCTACTCACGGTGATGACCGATGCGCCCGTCGTAGCAAAAGCCTGTCTCAAGATGAGCTACACGTTGGGTGTTGTTCTATTGGTTCTACAGAGAGATGAGTCTTCTCTTTTCATTTGCTTGCCAAACTGTACGTTTTTGTTTTTCCCGCAATATTGTATTTTGAAATGTACAAAAAAGGCCAACCGACAGCCGGAACCAAACATAGAAATATAATTCATAGATGGCAGTTCCCATTCAAGTCAGGACTGGCATCCATTGCTAGCGTACTCATGAGTTTAAATTGCCAGGGTGTTACAAAAGCCTTCTATGGATTGTATGTCTATGGCCACAGGCAACAATCTGTAGCCTATAGTTGACTACAAATTACATGTTATGGTGTCAGGTGCAATTTCCTGCCGTGGTTTAGGTCCACTTGCAGAATCTATGCCAAGGCGCATTGAAGCTATTCTGGCAGCTCTTGGTGGCACAACACCCTTCAAGACATTTTATGTTGGTGTTTCCTTTAGTTTGGCAGTATGTGCTTGTGATAAAACGTAATTCACAGTTATTATTTTTAATATTCTATTGATTTTCGGTCGCTAAATCTCTGGTGTATTTTTAACATTGAGATCGGGCTCTGGTGGTTGGATAAAAACATATTTAAAAAATTATAATAATACAAAAATGTCATACCAACATATTAACCAGTCACATTTATTGATTGTGCAGTTTATTTTAATTATATTATTAATCAGTTACCCAATCAAGGCAGGGCTCCCACAGTTGCCCACGTGGGCCCTCTACATCCTCTCCTTCCCCCGTCTGATGATTAGCAGAGCGGCAGCAGGCAGTTTACACTCATTGAGAGTCCTCCTTTGGTTGGCAGTTGCAATGAAAAAACATAAATATATACAAATATATATAAAACAGGTATGTGGTGTTGTTGTTCCTCAGTGAAGGAGACAAGCTCCTGACGATCAATGGAGTGGACCTACAGGATCTATCCCCAGAGGCCTTCGCCAAGATACTGACGGAAGGAAACCCCATGTTGGTGAGTGATATAGCTGGAGGAGAGTTCTTATATCACTCCACTCTCTTCATGTGTTGCATGTTTCATCACAATATTGTTTTGAACTAATGCCCAACTGAGCATTCTACTAAAATGTATTGTCAATGAGCACTGATTAAGATTGAACCAAAAGTGCGTTACAGTGGCTTAGAAATATGCCATTCAAAAGGATGCAAATAATTAGTAGCAAAACCTTTTGTCCTCGTTTTGATGTCGCCAGATGGACTTTAGATGCAGTATAAACGTTAGCTAAAATTGAGGTAGCTGCCGTTAGCATTGCTAGCTATTTTTGACGAACTTTGATAGCTAATGACAACATTGCCATCTGTCTAAAGTAAATTTGACGACATGATAATGCTGGAAAAGTTGTTTCTAACTAAATATTTGACTCGTTTAGCAATGTCATCTTATTTCCAGACACTATAGTATAATTTAGATTAAACAGGCGTACCTTCCGTCCAGAATGAATGGGCTTATCACGACTTTAGGGCACCACTATTATGCCGCCCGTCAGGGTTGCCAGGTCTGGCGGAAATTGATTACCCAAAACCCACCCACAAGGCCTAAACACTAACAATTGTTGGGGGGGTTTTCGCAGCAAGAAAGGAGTTGGCACAATTAGCCAATAAACCATTTTTTTCCAATAACGTTATCGAGTGAATATCGACTTAACTTCTAAAGACTTAAGAAACAAAATTCTGTTTTCCATCAAAATACTAATTATTGTGAACTAATATGACTAGCTAAGGAATTTGAATATCAAGTAGACCTTACCCTGAAATTATTACTTACAAGCCCTTAACAAATGTGCAGTTCAAGAAGATTTAAGAAAATATTTACCAAATAAACTAAAGTAAAAAAAGAATAAAAAGTAACACAATAACAACATAACAATAACGAGGCTATATACAGGGGGTACCGAGTCAGTTTGTGGGGTACAGGTTAGTTGAGGTAATCTGTACATGTGGGTAGGGTTGAAGTGACTATGCATAGATAATAAACAGCAAGGAGCAGCAGTTTACAAAATCAAATGAAATCTAATTTTATTTGTCACATGCGCCGAATACAACAATTGTAGACCTTACCCTGAAATTATTACTTACAAGCCCTTAACCAGTGCAGTTCAAGAAGAAGAAAATATCTCAGTCGTCTTATTGCTTGGGGGTAGAAGCTGTTGAGGAGCCTTTTGGTCCTAGACTTGGTGCTCCGGTACCGCTTGCTGTGCGGTAGCAGAGAAAACAGTCTATAACTTGGGTGACTGGAGTCTCCTACAATTTTATGGGCTTTCCTCTGGCACTGCCTGGTATATAGGTCCTGGAAGGCAGGAAGCTTGGCCCCAGTGACATATTGGGACATACGCACCAGCTTTGTATTTTATTTAATTTTTTATTTAACCAGGTAGGCCAGTTGAGAACAAGTTCTCATTTACAACTGCAACCTGGCCAAGATAAAGCTAAGCAGTGCGACAAAAACAACACAGTTACACAGGGGATAAACAAGCATACAGTCAATAACACAATAGAAAAATCTGTGTACATGGTGTGCAAATGAAGTAAGGCAATAAATAGGCCAATAGTTGTGAAGTAATTACAATTTAGCAACTTACACTGGAGTGATATGTGCAAGTAGAAATACTGGAGTGCAAAAGAGCAGAAAAACAAATATGGGGATGAGGTAGGTAGTTGGTTGGATGGGCTATTTACAGATTGGCTGTGTACAGCTGCAGCGATCGGTAAGCTGCTCTTTAAATTTTTTTTATTTATATTACCTTTATTTAACCAGGCAAGTCAGTTAAGAACACATTCTTATTTTCAATGACGGCCTGGGAACAGCGGGTTAACTGCCTGTTCAGGGGCAGAACGACAGATTTGTACCTTGTCAGCTCGGGGGTTTGAACTTGCAACCTTCCACTTACTAGTCCAACGCTCTAACCACTAGGCTATCCTGCTGCACTTAAAGTTAGTGAGGAAGATATGTCTCCAACTTCAGTGATTTTTATTTAATTTATTTATTTTTGTAATTAGTTCCAGTCATTGGCAGTAGAGAACATGAAGGAAAGGTGGCCAAAAGAGGTGTTGGCTTTGGGGATGGCCAGTGAAATATATCTGCTGGAGCACGTGTGACAGTTGGGTGTTGCTATGGTGACCAGTGAGTTAAGGCGGAGCTTTACCTAGCAAAGATTTATAGATGACTTGGAGCCAGTGGGTTTGGCGACGAATATGTAGCGAGGACCAGCCAACAAGAGCATACAAATCGCAGGGGTGGGTATTATATGGGGCTTTGGTGACAAAACGGATGGCACTGTGATAGACTGCATCCAATTTGCTGAGTAGAGTGTTGGAGGCTATTTTGTAAATGACATCGCTGAAGTCTGGGATCGGTAGGATAGTCAGTGTTACGAGAGTATGTTTGGCAGCACGAGTGAAGGGAGGCTTTGTTGCGAAATAGGAAGCCGATTCTATATTTAACTTTGGATTGGAGATGCTTAATGTGAGTCTGGAAGGAGCGTTTACAGTCTAGCCAGACACCTAGGTATTTATAGTTGTCCACATATTCTAAGTCAGAACCATCCAGAGTAGTGATGCTAGTCGGGGGTGCAAGACGTGATTAGTTGAAGAGCATGCATTTCATTTTACTAGCATTTAAGAGCAGCTGGAGGCCACGGAAGGAGTGTTGTATGGCGTTGAAGCTCGTTTGGAGGTTTGTTAACAGTGTCCAAAGAAGGGCCAGATGTATACAGAATGATGTCGTCTGCGTAGAGGTGGATCAAAGAATCACCCGCAGCAAGAGTGACATCATTGATATATATACAGAGAAAAGAGTCAGCTTGAGAATTGAACCCTGTGGCACCCCCATAGAGACTGCCAGAGGTCCGGACAACAGGCCTTCCGATTTGACACACTGAACTCTATCTGAGAAGTAGTTGGTGAACCAGGCGAGAAGTAGTTAGTGAACCTGTAGCGCCTTACGGTCAGATGCCGAGCAGTTTCCATACCAGGCGGTGATGCAACCGGTCAGGATGCTCTCGAAGGTGCAGCTTTAGAACTTTTTGAGTATCTGGGGACCCAAATCTTTTCAGTCTCCTGAGGGGGAAAAGGTTTTGTCGTACCCTCTTCATGACTGTCTTGGTGTGTTTGGACCATGATAGTTCGTGGTGATATGGACACCAAGGAACTTGAACTCTTGACCCTCTCCACTACAGCCCCGTCAATGTTAATGGGGGCCTGTTCGGCCCTCCTTTTCCTGTAGTCCACAATCAGCTCCTTTGTCTTGCTCACATTGAGGGAGAGGTTGTTGTCCTGTCACCTCACTGCCAGTTCTCTGACCTCGTCACTATAGGCTTCATTATCGTTGTTGGTGATCAGGCCTATCACTGTTGTGTCGTTGGTGAACTTAATGATGGTGTTGATGTTGTTTGGCCACGCAGACGTGGGTGAACAGGGAGTACAAGATGGGACTAAGTACACACCCCTGAGGGGCCCAGTGTTGAGGATCAGTGTGGCAGATGTGTTGCCTACCATCACCACCTGGGGGCGGCCCATCAGGAAGTCCAGGATCTAGTTGCAGGGGGAGGTGTTTAGTCCCAGAGTCCTTAGCTTGGTGATGAGCTTTGTGGGCACTATGGTGTTGAATGCTGAGCTGTACTCAATGAACAGCATTCTCACATATGTGTTCCTTTTGTCCAGGTGGGAAAGAGCAGTGTTGATTGAGATTGCGTCATCTGTGGATCTGTTGGTGCGGTATGTGAATTGGAGTGGGTCTAGGGTATCTGGGTGGATGCTGTTGATGTGAGCCATGACCAGCCTTTCAAAGCACTTCATGGCTACTGATGTGAGTGCTACAGGGCGGTAATCATTTAGGCAGGTTACCTTCACTCCTTTTGGCACAGGGACTATGGTGGTCTGCTTGAAACATGTAGGTATGACAGACTCTGTCAGGGACAGGTTGAAAATGTCAGTGAAGACACTTGCCAGTTGGGCCATGCATGCTTTGAGTACACGTCCTGGTAATCCGTCTGTCCCGCGGCTTTGTGAATGTTGACCTGTTTAAAGGTCTTGCTCACATCGGCTACCGAGAGCGTTATCGCACAGTCATCTAGAACAGCTGGTGCTCTCGTGCCTACTTCAGTGTTGCTTACCTCGAAGCGAGCATAAAAGGCATTTAGCTCGTCTGGTAGGCTCATGTCACTGGGCAGCTCTCGTCTGGGTTTCCCTTTGTAGTCCGTAACAGTTTTCAAGCCCTGCCACATTTGATGAGCATCAGAGCCGGTGTAGTAGGATTCAATCTTAAAACTACTTGACGAACCCATCCCGTTAGCGGGATCATTTTCATCAACATCCGCTGAAAACAGCGCTTCCTTGTTGGATTTTCCTCAGGTTTTTGCCTGCAATATCAGTTCTGTTATACTCAGACAATATTTTGACAGTTTGGGAAACTTTAGAGTTTTGTATCCTAATCTGACAATTGTATGCATATTCTAGTTTCTGGGCCTGAGAAATAGGCAGTTTCAAATGGGTATGTTTTTTAGCCAAAAACAAAAATACTGCCCCCTACACTCAAGAAGTTAATCCTGTATTGATGCTTTGCTTGTTTGATGGTTCGTCTGAGGGCATAGTGGAATTTCTTATAAGCGTCCAGATTAGTGTCCCGCTCCTTGAAAGCGGCAGCTTTAGCTCAATGCGGATGTTGCCTGTATTCCATGGCTTCTGGTTGGGGTATGTACGTACAGTCACTGTGGGGACGACGTCGTCGATACACTTATTGATGAAGCCGATGACTCCTCAACGCCAATGGATGAATCCTGGAACACTTCTGTATTGAGCGAGTCACCGGTACTT
Organism: Oncorhynchus masou masou; assembly: GCF_036934945.1. Classification (NCBI taxonomy): domain Eukaryota; kingdom Metazoa; phylum Chordata; class Actinopteri; order Salmoniformes; family Salmonidae; genus Oncorhynchus; species Oncorhynchus masou. The sequence continues at coordinate 4,104,009 of NC_088218.1, read as the reverse complement.
CCTGCTTTAGATTTTGTTTGTAAAGCAGGAAGCAGGAGGATATAATTATGGTCAGATTTTCCAAATGGAGGGCGGGGGAGAGCTTTGTATGCATCTCTGTGTGGAGTAAAGTTGGGCTAGAGTTTTTATTTATTTATTTTTTTATGTATTTTATTCCCCCCTCTGGTTGTACATGTAACATGCTGGTAAAAAAAATTGGTACAGCTGATATAAGTTTACCTGCATTAAAGTTCCCGGCCACTAGGAGTGCCGCTTCTGGATGAGCATTTCCTTGTTTGCTTACGGCCTTATAAAGTTGGTTGAGTGCGGTCTTAGTGCCAGCATCGGTCTGTGGTGATAAATAGAATGCTACGAATAATATAGATAGTGTGGTCTACAGCTTATCATAAGGTACTCTACCTCAGGCGAGCAATACCTCGAGACTTCTTTAATATTTTAGACATCGCGCACCAGCTGTTATTGACAAAAAGACACACACCCCCACCCCTTCTCTTACCAGACGTAGCTTCTTCTCTGTTCTGCCGGTGCATGGAAAATCCCACCAGCTCTATATTGTCCGTGTCGTCATTCAGCCACGACTCGGTGAAACATAAGATATTACCATTTTTGATGTCCCGTTGGTTGGATAAACGTAATCGTAGGTCATTAATTTCATTTTCCAATGATTGCATGTTAGCAAGTAGAACAGATAACAGTGGGAGTTTAGTCGCTCGGTCTACGGATTCTCAGCACCTTCTTTTCCTCCATCGTTTCTTCACGCATATAACGGGAATTTGGGCCTGTTCCCGGGAAACCAGTATATCCGTCTCGTCGGACTCGTTAAAGGAAAAAGCTTCTTCCAGTTCGTGGTGAGTAATCGCTGTTCTGATGTCCAGAAGATATTTTTGGTCATAAGAGATGGTAGCAGCAACATTATGTACAAAATAAGTTTAAAAAACAAGTAACAAACAACGCAAAAAACGAACAAAATAGCTCAGTTGGTTAGGAGCATGTAAAACGTTCATCCTCTCCGGCGCCATCTTATATTTTGTGAGAGAAAAGATCATTTGCCCTTATTAAACTTAAAAATGAATGTAGGGCTATTTTCTGGAAAATGTGCCAGATGTTAAGACTACAAGCCATTATAAATGGCCTATTTGCGAGATTGACTTGTCATTTCAATCAGCGTAGGCTAGGCCTACTGACTAAAATCCAGGTTTATGATTGTAATTCAACTTTGTCATGGTTTGGTTAGCTGGATGCAGGTAGCTTATAGCCCCTGGTAGGCCTACATCTCATTTCAGATAACCTACAGTAGCCGAGGCAAGATGTAACATGAACGATTTAGCAGCTTGCTTAGTTCGAATTGACAGACTAATTCATTCAACATGAATATCGAGGCGCTTCCAAGGTAATAAGTGCTTCAGTTGCCGAACAGGCTACTAAGGATGGGGGTCGTAATTTCAATCACTGAACCAAATGTGAACAAGAGACCTATGCTTGTCAACAACAGCCAGTGTTTTTATGTATTTACCTGTAGTCTAATCTGACTTACTTTCAATCTAATCAATTCCAACAAACAGCTGATTGGTAATTGAGTTAGCAGCTGTGACCATGATCACAATTGATAACATCCAATTTCATTATCTAAACATGGCCATTCATAATTGTATAATAACATAAGTCTACAACAACAATAAACTGAAGTTATAATATAACCTATTTATTACATCCAGTGGTGTAAAATGCTTAAGTAAAAATACTTAAGTATTACTTTGTTTTTTAGGGTATCTGTACTTTACTATTTATATTTTTGACAACTTTTTTACTTCATTACATTCCTAAAAACAAAGTAGGTACTTTTACACTGTATATTTTCCCTGACAAAAGTTCTCTTTACATTTTGAATGCTTTAAGGACAGAAAGTGTCTAATTCACGCATTTATCAAGAGAACATCCCTGGTCATCCCTAATGCCTCTGATCTGGCAGACTCACTAAACACACGTGCTTTGTTTCTAAATTATGTCTGAATGTTGGAGATAACCCCTGGCTATCCATAAATGTTAAAAAACAAATTTATATGCAATGACTCCAGTCATATTGTCATTTCAACGTATTTATTGTATAAAATGGTAGGCTACAGTAGCCTACATAGGCATTTTAAAAGTAGCCCAAAAACCTGCAACCAATACATTTTTACCCATGACATCATTTTCATTGTAGCCCAATTTAGAAGGGAAACGCTGATGGTAGAGGGCGGCTTGATCATTTTTATGACAATGGTATGACTGAGGTGCAACCTATGAATAAGATATTTACCAGAAGTGACTAACATGGCTTGATGTTTTGAGTCACCATTTGAACCCATTCATCTGAATATTAGTCAGAGAGCGAGAGAGACAGGGGAATTTTGTCAGACCTGGGCCCTGACAGTAAATCTCAGTAAGACAAAAAATAATGGTGTTCCAAAAAAGGTCCAGTTGCCAGGACCACAAATACAAATTCCATCTAGACACTGTTGCCCTAGAGCACACAGGTCACTATACATACCCTGGCCTAAACATCAGCTCCACAGGTCACTATACATACCCTGGCCTAAACATCAGCTCCACAGGTCACTATACATACCCTGGCCTAAACATCAGCTCCACAGGATGTCACTATACATACCCTGGCCTAAACATCAGCTCCACAGGTCACTATACATACCCTGGCCTAAACATCAGCTCCACAGGTCACTATACATACCCTGGCCTAAACATCAGCTCCACTGGTCACTATACATACCCTGGCCTAAACATCAGCTCCACAGGTCACTATACATACCCTGGCCTAAACATCAGCTCCACAGGATGTCACTATACATACCCTGGCCTAAACATCAGCTCCACAGGATGTCACTATACATACCCTGGCCTAAACATCAGCGCCACAGGTCACTATACATACCCTGGCCTAAACATCAGCTCCACAGGATGTCACTATACATACCCTGGCCTAAACATCAGCTCCACAGGATGTCACTATACATACCCTGGCCTAAACATCAGCTCCACAGGATGTCACTATACATACCCTGGCCTAAACATCAGCTCCACAGGATGTCACTATACATACCCTGGCCTAAACATCAGCTCCACAGGTCACTATACATACCCTGGCCTAAACATCAGCTCCACTGGTCACTATACATACCCTGGCCTAAACATCAGCTCCACAGGTCACTATACATACCCTGGCCTAAACATCAGCTCCACTGGTCACTATACATACCCTGGCCTAAACATCAGCTCCACAGGTCACTATACATACCCTGGCCTAAACATCAGCTCCACAGGATGTCACTATACATACCCTGGCCTAAACATCAGCTCCACAGGATGTCACTATACATACCCTGGCCTAAACATCAGCTCCACAGGATGTCACTATACATACCCTGGCCTAAACATCAGCTCCACAGGATGTCACTATACATACCCTGGCCTAAACATCAGCTCCACAGGATGTCACTATACATACCCTGGCCTAAACATCAGCTCCACAGGTCACTATACCCACCCTGGCCTAAACATCAGCTCCACAGGATGTCACTATACATACCCTGGCCTAAACATCAGCGCCACAGGATGTCACTATACACACCCTGGCCTAAACATCAGCGCCACAGGATGACACTATACATACCCTGGCCTAAACATCAGCTCCACTGGTCACTATACATACCCTGGCCTAAACATCAGCTCCACAGGTCACTATACATACCCTGGCCTAAACATCAGCGCCACAGGTCACTATACATACCCTGGCCTAAACATCAGCTCCACAGGATGTCACTATACATACCCTGGCCTAAACATCAGCTCCACTGGTCACTATACATACCCTGGCCTAAACATCAGCTCCACAGGTCACTATACATACCCTGGCCTAAACATCAGCGCCACAGGTCACTATACATACCCTGGCCTAAACATCAGCGCCACAGGATGTCACTATACATACCCTGGCCTAAACATCAGCGCCACAGGATGTCACTATACATACCCTGGCCTAAACATCAGCTCCACAGGAGGTCACTATACATACCCTGGCCTAAACATCAGCTCCACAGGATGTCACTATACATACCCTGGCCTAAACATCAGCTCCACAGGATGTCACTATACATACCCTGGCCTAAACATCAGCTCCACAGGATGTCACTATACATACCCTGGCCTAAACATCAGCTCCACAGGATGTCACTATACATACCCTGGCCTAAACATCAGCTCCACAGGATGTCACTATACATACCCTGGCCTAAACATCAGCTCCACAGGATGTCACTATACATACCCTGGCCTAAACATCAGCTCCACAGGATGTCACTATACATACCCTGGCCTAAACATCAGCTCCACAGGATGTCACTATACATACCCTGGCCTAAACATCAGCTCCACAGGATGTCACTATACATACCCTGGCCTAAACATCAGCTCCACAGGATGTCACTATACATACCCTGGCCTAAACGTCAGCTCCACAGGATGTCACTATACATGCCCTGGCCTAAACGTCAGCTCCACAGGTCACTATACATACCCTGGCCTAAACATCAGCTCCACTGGTCACTATACATACCCTGGCCTAAACATCAGCTCCACAGGATGTCACTATACATACCCTGGCCTAAACATCAGCGCCACAGGATGTCACTATACATACCCTGGCCTAAACATCAGCGCCACAGGATGTCACTATACATACCCTGGCCTAAACATCAGCGCCACAGGTCACTATACATACCCTGGCCTAAACATCAGCTCCACAGGTCACTATACATACCCTGGCCTAAACATCAGCTCCACAGGATGTCACTATACATACCCTGGCCTAAACATCAGCTCCACAGGATGTCACTATACATACCCTGGCCTAAACATCAGCTCCACTGGTCACTATACATACCCTGGCCTAAACATCAGCGCCACAGGATGTCACTATACATGCCCTGGCCTAAACATCAGCTCCACAGGATGTCACTATACATACCCTGGCCTAAACATCAGCGCCACAGGATGTCACTATACATACCCTGGCCTAAACATCAGCTCCACAGGTCACTATACATACCCTGGCCTAAACATCAGCGCCACAGGATGTCACTATACATACCCTGGCCTAAACATCAGCTCCACAGGTCACTATACATACCCTGGCCTAAACATCAGCGCCACAGGTCACTATACATACCCTGGCCTAAACATCAGCGCCACAGGTCACTATACATACCCTGGCCTAAACATCAGCTCCACTGGTCACTATACATACCCTGGCCTAAACATCAGCTCCACAGGATGTCACTATACACACCCTGGCCTAAACATCAGCTCCACAGGATGTCACTATACATACCCTGGCCTAAACATCAGCTCTACAGGATGTCACTATACATACCCTGGCCTAAACATCAGCTCCACTGGTCACTATACATACCCTGGCCTAAACATCAGCTCCACAGGTCACTATACATACCCTGGCCTAAACATCAGCTCCACTGGTCACTATACATACCCTGGCCTAAACATCAGCTCCACAGGATGTCACTATACATACCCTGGCCTAAACATCAGCTCCACAGGATGTCACTATACATACCCTGGCCTAAACGTCAGCTCCACAGGATGTCACTATACATACCCTGGCCTAAACATCAGCTCCACAGGATGTCACTATACATACCCTGGCCTAAACATCAGCTCCACAGGATGTCACTATACATACCCTGGCCTAAACATCAGCTCCACAGGATGTCACTATACATACCCTGGCCTAAACATCAGCTCCACAGGATGTCACTATACATACCCTGGCCTAAACATCAGCGCCACAGGATGTCACTATACATACCCTGGCCTAAACATCAGCTCCACAGGTCACTATACATACCCTGGCCTAAACATCAGCTCCACTGGTCACTATACATACCCTGGCCTAAACATCAGCTCCACAGGATGTCACTATACATAACCTGGCCTAAACATCAGCTCCACAGGATGTCACTATACATACCCTGGCCTAAACATCAGCTCCACAGGATGTCACTATACACACCCTGGCCTAAACATCAGCTCCACTGGTCACTATACATGCCCTGGCCTAAACATCAGCTCCACAGGTCACTATACATACCCTGGCCTAAACATCAGCTCCACAGGTCACTATACATACCCTGGCCTAAACATCAGCTCCACTGGTCACTATACATACCCTGGCCTAAACATCAGCTCCACAGGTCACTATACATACCCTGGCCTAAACATCAGCTCCACAGGTCACTATACATACCCTGGCCTAAACATCAGCTCCACAGGTCACTATACCCACCCTGGCCTAAACATCAGTGCCACAGGTCACTTCCACAAAGCTGTGAGACAAGGCGAGGAACATGTACCTTCAAAAGGAACATAAAATTCAACATACCAATTAGGATCTGGCTAAAAATACTTGAATCAGTTATAGAGCCCATTGCCCTTTATGGTTGTGAGGTCTGGGGTCCGCTCACCAATCAAGAATTCACAAAATGGGACAAATACCAAATTTAGACTCTGCATGCTTAATTCTGCCAAACTATCCCCGGTGTACAACATAAAACACCAAATAATGCCTGCAGAGCAGAATTTGGCTGATACCCGCTAATGATCAAAATTCAGAAAAAAGCAATGAAAAGGATACAAAGCAAACCACTACAGAGAGAAGAGTTCCCTAAGCAAGCTGGTCCTGGGGCTCTGTTCACAAAAACAAACACATCCCACAGAGCCCCAGGACAGCAACACAATTAGACCCAACCAAATCATCAGAAAACAAAAAGATAATTACTTGACACATTGGAAAGAATTAACAAAAAAACAGGGCAAACTGGAATGCTATTTTGCCCAAAATGGAGAGTACACAATGGCAGAATACCTGACCACTGACTGACCCAAACTTAAGGAAATTTTTGTACAGACTCCGTTAACATAGCCTTGCTATTGAGAAAGGCCGCCGTAGGCAGACCTGGCTCTCAAGAGAAGACAGGCTATGGGCACTCTGCCCACAGAATGAGGTGGAAACTGAGCTGTACTTTCTAACCTCCTGTCTAATGTATGACCATATTAGAGACACATATTTCCCTCAGATTGTACAGAACCATAAAGATTTTGAAATCAAATCCAATTTTGATTAACTCCCATATCTACTGGGTGAAATACCACAGTGTGACATCACAGCAGCAAAATTTGTGACCTGTTGCCACAAGAAAAGGTCAACCAGTGAAGAACAAACACCATTGTAAATACAACCCATATTTAAATGTTTATTTATTCTCCCTTTTGTACTTTAACTATTTGCATGTCATTACAACACTGTATATAAACATAATGACTTTTGAAATGTCCTTAACCTTTTGGAACTATGGTGAGTGTGATGTAAATGGTTTATTTTAATTGTATCTTTCACTTGCCTTGGCAATGTAAGCGTATGTTTCCCATGCTAATGAAGTCCCTTACATTGACAGCGGTGATGCCGTTGTTTATGGCTTACAGGTTTCTTCACCTCTCCAGGTAGGAAGAGGAAGGACATCAGTGTTGTTGTTCAGAGCCTTGTCTGTTATCTTCCCATCTCTCTAGACTGTCCACCAAGCCAGCAGGGCTCCTCCACCAGAGAGATGCCCAGAGGGGGCTGAGGCCAGGGCTCTCCACCCGGTCTCCAAGGAGAGCACCATACTCAGCTTCAGCCTGGAGATGAGACGAGAGGATGACCTGGACGACCTGGAGAGGTGGGCTGAATCACTCAGCCAGTCACTCAGCCAGTCACTCAGCCAGTCACTCAGCCAGTCACTCAGCCAGTCACTCAGCCAGTCACTCAGCCAGTCACTCAGTCAATCATCCATGAACTGTTTTCGAACATAGTCCCCACATTTTAGGGGACCAAAAGTATTGGGACAAATTTACTTAACTTTTTACTACTTTAATACATATTTAAGTATTTGGTCCCATATTCCTAGCACGTAATGATTTACATGAAACTTGTGACTCTACAAATTTGTTGGCTGCATTTGCTGTTTGTTTTGGTTGTTTTTTTTAGATCATTTTGTGCCCAATAGAAAGCAATAGTAAATAATACATTAGCTGTATTAAAGCTGACAATTTAACCTCAGTCATTGTATCATTTCAAATCCAAAGTGCTTGAGTACAAACTCCCCCAAAAATATTTCACACTTCAATACTTTTAGAGCTTACTGTATATACCTGGAATGTGTGTTCACATGCATATTATATTTAGTGTAGAATGTATTTGAATGTTTCCCAAACCCGTGCACATTTAGGTTTTTACCGTAGCATAACACAGCTGACTCAAATACCCAACTCATCGTCAAGCTTTGATTATTTGAATCAGCTGTGTAGTGCTGGGGTAAAAACCAAAGTGTTCACCCAGGGGGCCCCGGGACCTAGTTTGGGGAAACCCTGTTTTAATGGACCACTGGCCTCACACGAATCTCCATAAAAATGTATAACGTCATGTATCGTCCCTGAACAAAGTGACTCCTATCGCCCCATGGAAGACCTCACAGAAGAGGATGTCAACAAAGCCGATGGTGAGGTTGACGATCTGTTCCTGGTTGCCATGACGAACACCAGAATCTCTGTGGTGAGGGGGCGTGGCTGCGGTGACGGGAGCTCTTGTCACAACTGTGGCAAGTCGGATTGTAACTTCAACGAGGTTGTCATGGTCGCAGAGTCCAGCAAAGTCACCCTGGGTAAGTTTTAATAATATGTATTTGTAAGCAGTGGGGGCAATTCCCAGCACACTTGTATTTTTGACTTGCTTTTAATTGATAGGACAGTGAGTAGAGGGGACAGGAAAGACTGGAGAAGATTGTGTTCAATAGATAGTGGGATGGTTTCGTACCCAGGCAGACACGATACATGAGCACTGGGGAGTGGCAGCATATAACCACAAGCTAGACCACAGCAGGCCACCCTTCATTTTCATCTAACCAGGGTGTACCCTGGGCATGTTCTGGTGCTGACTTCAAAAGATTCAACGCGTCTGGTTGGTAAGTAGGCTGTTCCTTTTATTAACAGTATCGGTACTGCCAACCGAGCAGTGCTTCTGGAGCATTTTATTCTACTGTTGTAACTGGTTTTTGCCTGGCATTTAAGAAGACATTGTATGGTGGTGACAACAGATACTTTCTGGAACTACTTACTCAACTCTACCTGGTTCCAAATCGCGGGCGATAGCGGTGCTTGTAGAAACAATCATAGTTACATTTTTATATTTTATTACAGTATAATTACAATTTATTTAACTCTAACTGGTTCCAAATCGTGGCTAGTGGTGCTTATAGAAGCTATATTTTATTTTCATATTTATTACTGTAAATTAACCATTTAATCACATAATTTCTGAGTAAATACAGGTTATTTTGTGTAATGTGAAATACACTTCCCTCATTACTGGCTCCCATGACTTTTCCAACAGAGAAGTGAAACCCTGGTCATGAATACCATATCACAATCACCATGTCCACGTAGTTATAAACTAGACTGGTTCCCTTCCACATCTCCTCCACGTAGTTATAAACTAGACTGGTTCCCTTCCACATCTCCTCCACGTAGTTATAAACTAGACTGGTTCCCTTCCACATAGTTATAAACTAGACTGGTTCCCTTCCACATAGTTATAAACTAGACTGGATCCCTTCCACATCTACTCCACATAGTTATAAACTAGACTGGATCCCTTCCACATCTACTCCACATAGTTATAAACTAGACTGGATCCCTTTCTCATCTACTCCACATAGTTATAAACTAGACTGGATCCCTTCCACATCTACTCCACATAGTTATAAACTAGACTGGATCCCTTCCACGTAGTTATAAACTAGACTGGATCCCTTCCACATCTCCTCCACTCTTAGCACCATGGGATTATTTCACTTGTGCTGCTTCACCAATGCTCTGCCATGGGTCCCAAACAATGACATCATCCAAACGAAGAGCTTGTTGAGGTATGCTTCCTCATCTTCTTCACTGTATTTTCTGATGACCGTTTTGTCTGTCTGTTTCTCTCTCTTTGTGTGTTCAGTGTCACGAGGAATGGGCAACTTGGAAAAAGTACAACAGTTGGACAACCTCTTTATTGAAAACTATTTATGCCACATGTACCTTCGGCGTAGACGTACACATAAGATGTGGAGTGTTCCCAGTTTGTCAGCAACTCCAGGTTTGTTATAGAATCATGTGTTTTTGTATTATGTTGACGATTTTCTTATTCTTTTATCATAATAACAATTATACAACTGTTTATTAAACGTTGCAATGGCAATTAGTGTACAAATATTTAACTTGATGATGGACAGTCTGGACTACAGACTGCGAACGTTAACTTTAGCCCAATGTTTTTTGTTACTATGGTAATAACTGATTTGTTTATTGATTGATTTATTCCAGAGAAGATCACCATCTATCACTACAAGTCTGACTGTGTGGACGGAGAGTTTCGGGGGTCCCTGTGGTGCTCAACTTCACCAGCTCTAACTGTTTCCTCAAGTGTGTTAAGGACGGAGAGCGAGTCTCTCTCTGTGTTGGGGTGAGCACATACCCTTCTGCTTTCTGCTGCTAAGACGAATGTTAGCAAGGCCCTGACAAACGAAACTGCAAAGGGAGAGTATCGAGTTGGGTTCTCATACTGTATTTATTGCAGGGCAGCAAGGAGGGAGCGTGTGCACCAAAACAGTACAACAGACCCTCAATACTACTTCCCTAAAGAGAGGATATTTCTGCAGATACACAAATAACTTCTCACAAGGTCACAGCATACCCTGACTCTACCCTGACTCTACCCTGACTCTACCCTGACTCTACCCTGACTCTACCCTGACTCTACCCTGACTCTACAGAACACCTTTCTAATATTGAGTTGCACCCCCAGTCCCCCCTTTTGCCCTCAGAACAGCCTCAATTTGTCGGGACATGGACTCAACAAGGTGTCAATAGCGGGGTCAGGTGGTTCAAGGCCCTCTAATATACATTGGGGTCAGGTGGTTCAAGGCCCTCTAATATACATTGGGGTCAGGTGGTTCAAGGCCCTCTAGTAGACATTGGGGTCAGGTGGTTCAAGGCCCTCTAGTAGACATTGGGGTCAGGTGGTTCAAGGCCCTCTAGTAGACATTGGGGTCAGGTGGTTCAAGGCCCTCTAGTAGACATTGGGGTCAGGTGGTTCAAGGCCCTCTAGTAGACATTGGGGTCAGGTGGTTCAAGGCCCTCTAGTAGACATTGGGGTCAGGTGGTTCAAGGCCCTCTAGTAGACATTGGGGTCAGGTGGTTCAAGGCCCTCTAGTAGACATTGGGGTCAGGTGGTTCAAGGACCTCTAATAGACATTAGGGTCAGGTGGTTCAAGGACCTCTAGTAGACATTGGGGTCAGGTGGTTCAGGGCCCTCTAATATACATTGGGGTCAGGTGGTTCAAGGCCCTCTAGTAGACATTGGGGTCAGGTGGTTCAAGGCCCTCGACTTCAACCCACTTGGAGGAGGTATCTAATACAAACAATATTTTTGACCCTTTACTTGGTGGTAAACAGATGACATTGATTTGAAGCTTTCCAAAGGGTTCCCATGGTAGTGATCTGGTTCCCATTCCAGTAACTGGAGTGGTTGTTTTCATGTTGTGTTTCAGATCTTTTTAACCATGTTGTTTTTGCACATTGTGCCAAATTTGGGACAATACCATTCTTTCCTACACATTCCCAACATCTCTCCTTGGACTCATGCCTCGTTCCATGCTACTATACGTATGTGTGCAAGATAGGGAAGTAGTATGAGTGGCGCCCCGTACGGCCGTCTGGGGGGCGCCAGACGCCATCGGGTTTTCAGCCTGAAGAATCAAACACCACTTTTCAACGGTATCAGCATTGTTTTGCATATTAACAGCACCAGTAGAAGTATGTACAGTCACCATGGGTGAGTCCCGTGAGGGGAGGAGGAACGGCGGGTGAGTCCCGTGAGGGGGAGGAGGAAACGCGGGTGAGTCCCGTGAGGGGGGGGAGGAACCGCGGGTGAGGGGAGGAGGAACCGCGGGTGAGGGGAGGAGGAACCGCGGCTGCTTCCACAGCCATGTCAGCACTGGCATCCCCTTACGTAACAGAATCGGCCCTAAAAGTGGGCGGCACATTTAATAACGGCACCAGCGTTGGGTAACGCCACCGCTCCTAACAATCGTCGATCACACCGACGGCGTCATCACGTTTTGGTACATCAGAAGTACATTAATTTCCAATGGACCGCTGCGTTTGCATTGCGCTGCGTTCTGTGTGGTGGTGTATGTTGGTGTAAAACTGCATGCATAGACGACTTGACAGAAGTGGTAGCAGAAGGGGAGTGTTGAACTGTTGTTGGACACACGCAGATGATGCTGCATACCTTTCTGCGTAATAACGCTGATGGTGTGATCGAGGCACCATCCCTCTGTCAGCATCAACGCGTGCGTCAGCGCCCTCCCCTCTGCCAACTGTGCTGAGGTACCAGGATGTAACGGAGCAGACCCTAGCCATGTGTGGACTGTGACTACAGCGGGCCCCGCCCATCTATTTCCCATTTGGTCCAGGTAGGATGACCCATCTGAATATGACACTAAGTCAGCATTTAAAAGGCACGTCACACAAGTCCTGGTTGGCAGTGACGATGTCACCATCACGTCTAGACAGCAGTGATGGATGGTGTCGTTGGGATTGGTAGGAGAGTTGCAGGGTTTTTAGCCGAGCACATTTTACTACATGTCCCCTGACAGCAGCTTCCCAACCGGTGAACCTGGTCGACGTCACCTGGTTAGTTTTCCCCTACTACGGAGCGTGTTCTGTCGAGGGAGGCATATGGCCCGTTGGATGAGGTCTTGAATTTGAGGATCTTTGTGACTCCAGTTCCTCATCTAGTTGATGCATGTTATGTTTGAGATTCAACCACTGAAGTCTGGTGTTTTCAAATTAGCCGAACTGGAAAATAATGTTAATGTCATGAGGCATTGGTCCCGGTCCCGACCGGGTTTCATTGCAAAGGACTTTTTATGGCAGCGTTTGATTCTTGCTCGGTCCAGGGAACCACCCTTTGGCCAGATGGTGTCCGTGAACTGACTTTGTCATGTCTTGTTATGTCTGTTCCTGTCCTTTCTCTTCATTCTCTCTCTCTGCTGGTCTTTTTAGGTTACCTTCTCTGTCTCTCATTCCTCAGCTGTTCTACATCTGCCCTAACTAGCTCTTTCACTCTTCCCCACCTGTTCTCTCTTCCCCCTCTGATTAGGTCTCTATTTCTCTCTCTGTTCCTGCTACTTTCAGTGTCTGATTCTTGTTTGTGTTTTTTATGCCAGAAGCAAGCTGTCGTCTCGTTTGCTTCCACCTTGTCCTGTCCTGTCGGAGTCTGCCTGGCAGGAGCATCCTGCACTATACTAACGTTCTTTTTGTTCCGCTGACAACGTTGGAAGAGGATTTATGCCATTCCTGTATTTTCATTAAAGAACTCTGTTTTCTGTTAAAACCGCTTTTGGGTCTTCACTCAAGTTCATAACAGAAGAATCAGACCAAGAATGGACCCAGCGGCTCCGGACCCTTTTCACTCCGCCGTCGAGATCCAGGGAGCGATGCTAGGCAGACACGAGGAGGAATTGTCTGCTGCTCAACATGCCGTTGAGACCCTGGCCGTCCAAGTCTCCGACCTCACAAGACGGGTTCACCAACTCCACCTCGATCCACCGCCCACTTCCAGGGTTTCCGAGTCTCCGGAGCCCAGGATCAACAACCCGCCGTGTTACTCTGGGGAGCCCACTGAGTGCCGCTCATTCCTCACTCAGTGTGATGTGGTGTTCTCTCTCCAGCCCAACACTTACTCCAGGAGCGCAGCCCGCATCGCCTACGTCATTTCTCTCCTTACCGGACGGGCGCGTGAGTGGGGCACGGCAGTCTGGGAGGCGAGGGCTGAGTGTATTAACCAGTATCAGGACTTTAAGGAGGAGATGATACGGGTTTTTGACCGTTCTGTTTTTCGCGAGGAGGCTTCCAGGGCCCTGTCTTCCCTATGTCAGGGGAATAGATCCATAACGGATTATTCTATTGAGTTTCGCACTCTCGCTGCCTCTAGTGACTGGAACGAGCCGGCTTTGCTCGCTCGTTTTCTGGAGGGTCTCCACGTCGAGGTTAAGGATGAGATCCTCTCCCGGGAGGTTCCTTCCAGTCTGGACTCCTTAATAGCTCTCGCTATTCGCATAGAGCGACGGTTTGATCTTCGTCGCCGAGCTCGTGGAAAGGAGCTCACGTTCTCCGTTGCTCCCCTCTCCACATCACTGCCACCTGCCGCATCACTGCCACCCTCCTCCGCCGGCTCGGATGCTGAGCCTATGCAGCTGGGGGTATTCGCATCTCGGCCAAGGAGAGGGAACGGAGAATCACTGTCGCCTCTGTCTCTACTGCGGCTCCGCTGGTCATTTTGTCTCCTCATGTCCAGTAAAAGGCCAGAGCTCATCAGTAAGAGGAGGGCTACTGGTGAGCGCAACTACTCAGGCCTCTCCTTCTGGATCACGCACTACCTTTCCGGTCCATCTCCGCTGGCCCGGTTCATCTGCTTCCTGCAGTGCCTTGATAGACTCTGGGGCGGAGGGCTGTTTTATGGACGAGACCTGGGCTCGGGAACATGACATTCCTCTCAGACAGTTAGGGGAGCCCAGGGCCTTGTTCGCTTTAGATGGTAGTTCTCTCCCCAAGATTCAGCGTGAGACGCTGCCTTTAACCCTCACTGTCTCTGGTAATCATAGCGAAACCATTTCTTTTTAAATTTTTCGTTCACCTTTTACACCTGTTGTTTTGGGTCATCCCTGGCTAGTGCGCCATAACCCTTCTATTAATTGGTCTAGTAATACTATCCTATCCTGGAATGTTTCTTGTCATGTAACCTGTTTAATGTCTGCTATCCCTCCTGTTTCCTCTGTCTCTTCTTCACAGGAGGAGCCTGGCGATTTGACAGGGGTGCCGGAGGAGTATCACGATCTGCGCACGGTGTTCAGTCGTTCCAAGGCCACTTCTCTCCCTCCACACCGGTCGTATGACTGTAGTATTGATCTCCTTCCGGGAACTACTCCCCCGGGGTAGATTATACTCTCTGTCAGCTCCCGAACGTAAGGCTCTCGAGGATTATTTGTCGGTTTCGCTCGGCGCCGGTACCATAGTCTCCTCCTCCTCCCCCGCCGGGCGGGGTTTTTTTGTTCAGAAGAAGGACGGGTCCCTGCGCCCATGCGTGGATTATCGAGGGCTGAATGACATAACAGTTAAGAATCGTTATCCGCTTCCTCTTATGTCTTCAGCCTTCGAGATCCTGCAGGGAGCCAGGTTTTTCACCAAATTGGACCTTCGTAACGCCTACCATCTCGTGCGCATCAGGGAGGGGGACGAGTGGAAGACGGCGTTTAACACTCCATTAGGGCACTTTGAATACCGGGTTCTTCCTTTCGGCCTCGTTAACGCTCCAGCTGTCTTTCAGGCACTAGTTAACGACGTCCTGAGAGACATGCTGAACATTTTTGTTTTCGTTTACATGGACGATATCCTGATTTTTTCTCCGTCTCTCTCGATTCATGTTCAGCACGTGCGACGCGTCCTCCAGCGCCTTTTGGAGAACTGTCTTTATGTGAAGGCTGAGAAGTGCATTTTTCATGCCGCCTCTGTCCCTTTTCTCGGTTCCGTTATTTCCGCTGAGGGCATTAAGATGGATCCCGCTAAGGTCCAGGCTGTCATTGATTGGCCCGTTCCTAAGTCACGCGTCGAGCTGCAGCGCTTTCTGGGCTTCGCTAATTTCTATCGTCGTTTCATCCGTAATTTCGGTCAGGTGGCAGCTCCCTCACAGCCCTTACTTCTGTTAAGACGTGCTTTAAGTGGTCCGTTTCCGCCCAGGGAGCTTTTGATCTTCTTAAGAATCGTTTTACATCCGCACCTATTCTTGTTACACCTGACATCTCTAGTCAGTTTGTTGTTGAGGTTGACAGCGTCAGAGGTGGGCGTGGGAGCCATTCTTTCTCAGCGCTCTCTCTCTGACGGCAAGGTCCATCCTTGCGCGTTTTTCTCTCATCGCTTATCGCCGTCAGAACGTAACTATGATGTTGGTAATCGCTTGAACTGCTCGCCATCCGCTTAGCCCTAGGCGAATGGCGACAGTGGTTGGAGGGCGACCGTTCCTTTTGTCGTTTGGACTGACCATAGGAACCTTGAGTACATCCGTTCAGCCAAACGACTTAATGCGCGTCAGGCTCGTTGGGCTCTGTTTTTCGCTCGTTTCGAGTTTGTTATTTCTTATCGTCCGGGCTCAAAAAACACCAAGCCTGATGCTTTATCTCGTCTCTTCAGTTCTTCTGAGGTCTCCACCGACCCCGAGGGGATTCTCCCTGACGGGCGTGTTGTCGGGTTGACTGTCTGGGGAATTGAGAGGCAGGTAAAGCAAGCACTCGCTCACACTCCGTCGCCGCGAGCTTGTCCTAGGAACCTTCTGTTCGTTCCCGTTCCTACTCGTCCGGCCGTTCTTCAGTGGGCCCACTCTGCCAAGTTAGCCGGCCACCCCGGCGTTCGGGGTACGCTCGCTTCCATTCGCCAGCGTTTCTGGTGGCCCACTCGGGAACGTGACGCGCGTCGATTTGTCGCCGCTTGTTCGGTCTGCGCGCAGACTAAATCTGGGAACTCTCCTCCTGCCGGCCGTCTCAGACCGCTTCCCATTCCCTCTCGACCGTGGTCTCACATCGCTTTAGATTTTATCACCGGACTGCCTTCATCAGCGGGAAGACAGTTATTCTTACGGTTGTCGATAGATTCTCTAAGGCGGCTCATTTCATTCCTCTCGATAAGCTCCCTTCTGCTAAGGAGACGGCTCAGATCATTATCGAGAATGTTTTCCGAATTCATGGCCTTCCGTCTGACGTCGTTTCCGACAGAGGCCCGCAGTTCACGTCTCAATTTTGGAGGGAGTTTTGCCGTTTGATTGGGGCTTCCGTCAGTCTCTCGTCCGGCTTTCATCCCCAGTCTAACGGTCAAGCCGAACGGGCCATTCAGACTGTTGGTCGCATTTACGCAGTCTTTCTTTTCGTAACCCTGCGTCTTGGTCAGATCAGCTCCCCTGGGCAGAGTACGCCCACAACTCGCTTCCCTCGTCTGCTACCGGTCTATCCCCTTTTCAGTGTAGCCTCGGGTACCAGCCTCCGCTGTTCTCATCTCAGCTCGCCGAGTCCTGCGTTCCCTCCGCTCAGGCTTTTGTCCAGCGTTGCGAGCGCACCTGGAAGGGGTCAGGTCGGCACTTTGCCGTAATAGGGCGCAGACTGTGAGGGCCGCTAATAGCGTAGGACCAAGAGTCCTAGATATTGTTGCGGTCAGAGAGTATGGCTCTCCACTCAGAACCTTCCCCTTAAGACAGCTTCTCGCAAGTTGGCCCCGCGGTTCATTGGTCCGTTCCGTATTTCCCAGGTCATTAATCCTGTCGCAGTGCGACTTCTTCTCCCGCGCTATCTTCGTCGCGTTCACCCGGTCTTCCATGTCTCCTGTGTTAAGCCCGTTCTTCGCGCCCCGCTCGTCCCTCCCCCCATCCTTGTCGAGGGCGCACCCATCTACAGGGTTCGTAAGATTTTGGACATGCGCCCTCGGGGCCGTGGTCATCAGTACCTAGTGGATTGGGAGGGGTACGGTCCTGAGGAGAGGAGTTGGGTTCCCTCTCGGGACGTGCTGGACCGTTCGCTGATCGATGATTTCCTCCGTTGCCGCCAGGTTTCCTCCTCGAGTGCGCCAGGAGGCGCTCGGTGAGTGGGGGGGTACTGTCATGTCTTGTTATGTCTGTTCCTGTCCTTTCTCTTCATTCTCTCTCTCTGCTGGTCTTTTTAGGTTACCTTCTCTGTCTCTCATTCCTCAGCTGTTCTACATCTGCCCTAACTAGCTCTTTCACTCTTCCCCACCTGTTCTCTCTTCCCCCTCTGATTAGGTCTCTATTTCTCTCTCTGTTCCTGCTACTTTCAGTGTCTGATTCTTGTTTGTGTTTTTTGATGCCAGAAGCAAGCTGTCGTCTCGTTTGCTTCCACCTTGTCCTGTCCTGTCGGAGTCTGCCTGGCAGGAGCATCCTGCACTATACTAACGTTCTTTTTGTTCCGCTGACAACGTTGGAAGAGGATTTATGCCATTCCTGTATTTTC
>NC_088218.1:4083805-4085294 GCF_036934945.1 Oncorhynchus masou masou | reverse complement strand
CAACAACACTGATGACATATTAACACTAACAGCGTTGTAATTCACCCTATTCACACAACAACACTGATGACATATTAACATATCAGCGTTGTAATTCACCCTATTCACACAACAACACTGATGACATATTAACATAACAGCGTTGTAATTCACCCTATTCACACAACAACACTGATGACATATTAACATAACAGCGTTGTAATTCACCCTATTCACACAACAACACTGATGACATATTAACATAACAGCGTTGTAATTCACCCTATTCACACAACAACACTGATGACATATTAACACTCAGCGTTGTAATTCACCCTATTCACACAACAACACTGATGACATATTAACACTCAGCGTTGTAATTCACCCTATTCACACAACAACACTGATGACATATTAACACTCAGCGTTGTAATTCACCCTATTCACACAACAACACTGATGACATATTAACACTCAGCGTTGTAATTCACCCTATTCACACAACAACACTGATGACATATTAACATAACAGCGTTGTAATTCACCCTATTCACACAACAACACTGATGACATATTAACATAACAGCGTTGTAATTCACCCTATTCACACAACAACACTGATGACATATTAACATAACAGCGTTGTAATTCACCCTATTCACACAACAACACTGATGACATATTAACATAACAGCGTTGTAATTCACCCTATTCACACAACAACACTGATGACATATTAACATAACAGCGTTGTAATTCACCCTATTCACACAACAACACTGATGACATATTAACATAACAGCGTTGTAATTCACCCTATTCACACAACAACACTGATGACATATTAACATAACAGCGTTGTAATTCACCCTATTCACACAACAACACTGATGACATATTAACATAACAGCGTTGTAATTCACCCTATTCACACAACAACACTGATGACATATTAACATAACAGCGTTGTAATTCAGCCCTATTCACACAACAACACTGATGACATATTAACATAACAGCGTTGTAATTCACCCTTTATTCACACAACAACACTGATGACATATTAACATAACAGCGCTTGTAATTTAATTTATTCACACAACAACACTGATGACATATCAACATAACAGCTGCTAATTCAATTATTCTACACAACAATACCGATGACATATTAACATAACAGCTTGTAATTCACCCTATTCACACAACAACACTGATGACATATTAACATAACAGCGTTGTAATTCAATTCTATTCACACAACAACACTGATGACATATTAACATAACAGCGTTGTAATTCACCCTATTCAGACAACAACACTGATGACATATTAACATAACAGTTGTTGTAATTCACCTCATTCACACAACAACACTGATGACATATTAACACTCAGCTGCTAGACCACCCTATTCACACAACAACACTGATGACATATTAACATAACAGCGTTGTAATTCACCCTATTCACACAACAACACTGATGACATATTAACATATCAGC
>NC_088218.1:4078805-4081305 GCF_036934945.1 Oncorhynchus masou masou | reverse complement strand
TCTATAACATGAGCTGCTCAGATAAAAACAAGATATAGCCATGGAGAACTGCAAGTGTTGCTACTGCTCTCAATGACATTTGCTGCCCTGAATTTAGCAGGCGCCATTGACAAATATCAGTGGGAAAAAGTTGTGAGGGACTATTTTCTGGAGGATGATCGTCCCATGTTGACTGTCTCTGACGATGACAAATATCAGTGGGGAAAAGTTGTGAGGGACTACTTTCTGGAGGATGATCGTCCCATGTTGACTGTCTCTGACGATGACAAATATCAGTGGGGAAAAGTTGTGAGGGACTACTTTCTGGAGGATGATCGTCCCATGTTGACTGTCTCTGACGATGACAAATATCAGTGGGGAAAAGTTGTGAGGGACTACTTTCTGGAGGATGATCGTCCCATGTTGACTGTCTCTGACGATGACAAATATCAGTGGGGAAAAGTTGTGAGGGACTACTTTCTGGAGGAACCATTTATTTCCTGTATTTTACCCCCATTTCTCCCCAATGTCATGATATCCAATTACGATCTTGTCTCATCACTGCAAAGGGCTCAGGAGAGGTGAAGGTCAAATCATGCGTCCTCCGAAACATGACCCGACAAACCGCGCTTTTTAACACCCTCCCGCTTAACCCAGAAGCCACCCGCACCAGGAAACACCGTCAAACGAAGTCAGCTGGCAGGCGCCCGGCCCATCACAAGGAGTCGCTAGAGTGCAATAAGCCCCGCCGGTCAAACCCTCAATTAACCTGGACAACACTGGGCCAACTGCCAGTTGTGGCACAGCCTGGGATCGAACCCGGGTCTGTAGTGATGCCTCAAGCAGTGCAATGTAAAGCCTTAAACCGCTGCGCCACTTTGGAGGCCACAATAAAACTTTGTTTCTTCTTCATTGAGCTAGACATTGTAGAGTCTTCTGATGACAGGGAAGAAATGGAGATCAACAGTGTTGTTGTCACGGAATAAATTGACAGAGTTTTGAAATCATTGGAATGCCCTGGGGAAACCGAGTTTGATTGCTAATGCAGAGGGAGTCAGAAAGAGAACACAGAAGGCTGTTTTATAAAACACTTGTCTCTAGATTACATCTTCAAACTAAAGGCAACCATGGCCGTGAAGCATTCATCACGTACGCGGGTGGAAGAGTCTAGCTATATTTTCAGATATTACACGTTTCTAAAGACATTTTCATTGCAAGTTAAAGCGTACTGTTAGCCAGCTAATGTTAGCTGGTTGGCTCACTAGCTAGCTAATGTTAGCTGGCTGGCTCACTAGCTAGCTAATGTTAGCTGGCTGGCTCACTAGCTAGCTAATGTTAGCTGGCTGACTCACTAGCTAGCTAATGTTAGCTGGCTGGCTCACTAGCTCGCTACGTGTATGATATGTATAGTAATATTTTACTCAAATCTCAGAAAGCCGTTTACATTGCTACACTGAACAAAAATATGAACGCAACATGCAACAATTTCAAAGATTTTACTGAGTTACAGTTCATATAAGGAAATCAGTCAATTTGATTCAGTCAATCCTGATCATCCCAAACAAGCTCAATGGGTGACATGGGTGTATGGGTGACATGGGTGTATGGGTGACATGGGTGACATGGGCGACATGGGTGTATGGGTGACATGAGTGATGTGGGTGTATGGGTGACATGGGTGACGTGGGTGATGTGGGTGTATGGGTGACATATGTGTATGGGTGACATGGGTGTATGGGTGACATGGGTGACATGGGTGTATGGGTGACATGGGTGACATGGGTGTATGGGTGACATGGTTGACATGGGTGTATGCGTGACATGGGTGTATGCAGGTCATGGAGGTTTCCTTCTTTTCACTCTATCATCTAGGTTAGTATTGTGGAGTAACTACAAATGTTGTTGATCCATCCTCACTTTTCTCCTATCACAGCCATTGAACTCTGTAACTATTTTAAAGTCACCATGAAATTTCTTCCTCTCCGGCAACTGAGTTAGGAAGGACACCTGTATCTATGTAGTGACTGGGTGTATCGATACACCATGCAAAGTGTTAATCATATTTCACCATGCTCAAGGGGATATTCAAGGTCTGCTGTTTTTTACCCATCTACCAATAGGTGCCCTTCTTTTACAAGGTATTGGAAAACCTCCCTGGTCTTTCACTGCTCGACTGAGGGACCTTACAGATAATTGTGTGGGGTACAGAGATGAGGCAGTCATACTAAAATCCTGTTAAACACTGCAAACAGAGTGAGTCCATGCACGTTATTATGAGACCCGTTAAGCCAATCATTTTTTGGGGGCTTGCAAACTTATTTTGGCTTGCCATAACAAAAGAGGTTGAATACTTATTTACTCAAGACAATTCATTTTAATTCATTTGTACAAATGAAAAATAAACATTATTCCACTTGGACATTACGGGTATTGTGTGTATGCCAGTAACAAACAAAAATAAACATTATTCCACTTGGACATTACGGGTATTGTGTGTATGCCAGTAACAAACAAAAATAAA